>NW_007087207.1:32788-59433 GCF_000164805.1 Carlito syrichta | reverse complement strand
AGGAGGGAGGAGCACTTTGGAGAGACGGGGCGCTCTAGAGGGGTGAGGCACCCTGGGGGAGGGCGGGGTACCCTGGAGGGCAGGACACTGGGTAAGGAAGGAGCACCTTGGGGAGGGCGAGGTCTAGGACAAATCTGGTTGGAGGAAGGGACCCAGGTTCCCGGAGTAGGTTTTGTTGGGAGTGGGGAGGGGTCCCTTGCCTGCAGAGTCCGGGTCCCAGAGCAGTGCAGCACGCTCTGCTCCCCTCGACGCAGCTCGGCCGTGCTCATGGGTCGCACCCTGGGGTCCGACAGGAGGGCAGATGGTACATCCTGATGTCTTTATGGATTCCTGCCTCGCCTGGATGCCTCCTAGCCAACCTATACCCACCTGAGCACCACCTGGATGGGCGTTTCTGGCCCTTCTGGCCCCTGCTCCAGGCTCCTCGCGGGGTCCCTTTAGGCAGCAATGCGAATTAACACCCCAGCGCCCAGCGGTGAGCCGCCAGGTGCGGCGTTCAGGGCTCCCCAAACCTCTCTGAAGCTCTTCTTACCCATCGGGCGATCCGCGTTCCTCCATGTCGGGCTCTGCACACGGCGTTAGCTCCGCCCAAGTCTCCTTTCCCTTCCCAATACCCTCCCTTCTCCCCAACACTGGGACGGTCTACGCACATCTAATATTCCCACCCCCATCTTCCCATCCCAGGCAGCCATCCATCCGGAAAGGCTCCCGCCGGCCCAGAGCTAGCTAGTTAAAGATTTACTCATCCCCACCACGCAGTGGAGAAAGTCTCTCCCAAGCTAGGGGACCCCTAGCTAGGAATTTATGGAGTCTGAGGAGTCTTTGTTCTCAACCAGTCCCATCAGGAGGTACCCATGGGACCACCCAGACCAGCCTCCTCTGCACAGATGGGGATACAGAAGCAGGGACAGGAAGGACTCAGCCAAGGCCACAGAGCCAGCCTGTGCAGAGCATGAACCAGGCTCTTCCTACTCTTCACGGACCCCCACCCCCTCCCATTTTATAATCACCCCCCACCCAGTCGCTTGGGCTTTCCTCAGCTCCAGGCCTAGGGAGTGTAGGGACTTTGACAGACCGGAGTGCCCCGTCCAGGCACTAGGGAAGACCTGGCTGGGTTGAGTCTCTGAGCTGAGCTGAGAACAGGTTTCCAAGGACCTGGTTAAACATTTGGGCATCTGCCTCTCTAATGCCAAGGTCAATCCAAGGCCAGCACGATTGTTTAACTCTCTCCTGGTCTGGCTTATGAGAGCCGTAGAGATGTCTATGAGTGTGCTGGGGTGGGGCAATCGTTCATTCCGTGCCAGTCTCCATGCTGGGCACCAGGACAGAGGAATCATATGCAGGTCCTGCCACTTCCCAGCTCACAGTCTGGCTGGGGAGATGGAAAAGTACAATCCAGTGTGTAGGGCCTCTTGGGGGATTTGGGGGGGCGGGGAGGTGAGAATGGTAGGTGAGGCATTTCCAGGCAGAGGAAAGGTGTCAGGAGGACCAGGGTGGGGTGAGGAGATGTGTGTGACCTGGAGAGGTGATGTGAGGCTGCAGCCAGCCCACCAGGACACATCAAGGAGTCAGGGCTCACTCCTCAAGGAGCCAGGAAGCCATGAAATGTTACAAACAGGGACATAACACTGTCAGATTGTCTTTGCTATTACTATTGCCATTGTGGCTGTCGCTACACATTCTCTGGATATTTCTGCAAACCCCCTCCCCCTAAATACACATTAGGGCGAAAACCCTGAAAATCATCCCTTCTCAATGTAACACACTCTATACCACCACAAATGACAACCAACTATCAAAGCTACCCTACTGGGGAACGGGTTATCCTGGGTGGCAGTGAGCTCCCCAGGCACTGGAGGTATGCAAGAAAGAGCCCATAGACCTTTCGGTTATAGTAATACAGGGAGAGTTCTGTAGAGTAAAGAACCACTGCCCCCAGCTCTGCAGCTAACTTGCCACAGAGACTTGGCCTTTCTAAACCTGTTTCCTTCCTGTACAAAATAATTAATGATCCCCCTCCAATTTTACATGGTTGTTCTGAGATTTCAATGACACAGTGACACTCATAGATTGTAAAGAATTACCTAAAAGCAAAATAAAAATTCTTCCATAATCACTCAGATTCCTTTCAATCTATTTTTTTTTTTTAATCCTTGAGCCAGAGAGGACAAAAATTACTATTCTTGTTTTTCAGATGAAAACAATGAGGAAACAGGTAGGGAGGAGCAGTTGTCTAAGGAGAAAGCAGCTCTAAATGGCAGAACTGAGGTTTAAGCCCAGAACTGGGAGCTGTAAGTCCTGACGCTGTCTGTTGGGCAGGTGGCGTTTTTCAGGAGGTGATCCAGGAAGTGATCAGGTTGCTCCTTTAAATGTCCTTATACATGTTAAGGGACTACCAGTTATTTGCATCTTAGTGTACAGTGGTTTAATCAGATTGCTGTCCCTGCTTAAACCAGACTGATATGAGCCACACTGAAGGAATTTTGATAAAATCACAGACAGGAGAGGTGTGCATGGAAGGGTGTGGCGAGCTGGTTGGTGGGAACTTGTGCACAAGCCCTCCCCACCTGGATCAGAACGTGGACATCACCAGATGCCCACAGGCAGGAGCCAAGCCCGGATTCGGTTCTCCAACAGTGAGTGTGAACATCTTTGAGCATTCATGAGCACACTTGGGTGAAGCCTACTCTAATTGCCAGGCCTCTGGGTACTTGAGATACATGCATTTGTGAAGCCCACCGATAAACATCCTGTCCGGGTAGAGCTCACCCTCTAATGAGGTGGGAGAGGCAGACAATAAAATAAGCATGTGAATAATTTACATAGGCTGAGTGCAGTGGCTCACGCCTGTAATCCCAGCACTTTGAGAGGCCAAGGTAGGAGGACTGCTTGGGCCCAGGAGTTCGAGACCAGCCTGGGTAACAGTGAGAACTTGACTCTACAAAAAAAAAAAAAAAATCACCAAAAAATTAGTCAAGCGTGGTGGTGCGCGCTTATAGTCCCAGCTACTCAGGAGGCTGAGTCAGGAGGATTGCCCAAGCCCAGGAGGTCGAGTCTGTGGTGAGCCATGATCATGCCACTGCATTCTACCCTGGGTGACAGAGTGAGATCATGACTCAAAAAACAAAATTACATAGCATGTTAAAAGTTGATAAGTGAGCCGGGTTTGGTGGCTCAGCCTGTAATCCCACACCTTTGGGAGGCTGAGGTGGGTGGATTGCCTGAGCCCGCGGGTTTGAGACCCGCCTGGGCAGCGAGACCTCATCTCTACAATAAATCAAAAATCAGCTGGGCATAGTGGCACATGCCTGTAATTCCGGCTACTCCAAAGGCTGAGGCGGAAGGATCACCGGAGCCCAGCAGGTCCTGACTGCAGCTGCGGTGGCTGGGAGCAGCCACTGCACTCCAGTCTGGGCAATCGAGTGAGACTCCAACTCAAAAAAAAAAAAAAAAGTTGATAAGTGCTATTAAAAAAAAATCAATCAGGGTAGGAGTTGTTGAGAGTTGGGTTGAAGATACTGCTGTAGTTTAAGTAGCATGGTCATATGGTCATAGAATACATAATTGAGAAGGTGATTTTTGAAGAAAGGCTTTAAGGAGAGTTAGTCTAGCTATTATTTGGGGAAGATCACCCCATGAGAATAACTATCCAGTGCAAAGGTCCTGAGAATAACTATCCAGTGTGCATGCCACATGTGTTCAAGGAATGGAAAAGGCTAGAGTCTGGAGTAGAGTCAGCAAGGGGAGTGTGGGAGACAAAAGATCCAGGGGAAATAGGGGGCCAATCACATGCAACCTTGTGGGCCACTTAGAGAACTTCAGCTTTTATCTGAGTTAATAACAGAGATGATGAGAAGTGGTCAGATTTGGGATGTACTTTTACTACAGAGTCAACAACACTTACTGAAAGATGGAGCAAGGTATATAAGAGGAATCAGGACAAATGTGAAGAAACATCAAAGATTTTTTTTTTTTTAATTGGAGTCTCTGTTGCTCAGGCTGGAGTGCTGTGGCATACTCACAGCCACCCCAGCGTCGACCTGCTGGGCTCTGGCGATCCTTCTGCCTCAGCCTTCCAAGTAGCCGGAACAACAGGCACGTGCTACTTTGTGCCCGGCTAGTTTTTTATTTTATTTAGAGATGAGGTCTTGCCAAGTTTCCCCGGGTGCGTCTCGAACTGGGTTCAGGCAATCCACTCGTTTCAGCCTCCCAAAATGCTAGGATTACAGGCTGAGCCACTGAGCCCAGCCCAAACACATCTTAAACTGTTGAAAACCACAGACAAAGAAAAGACCATGAAAACAGCCACAGGGAAAAATACATAAGCTTCACAGCAACAAGCATGACACTGACAGCTACTGTTGAGTAGAAATTACAGACACCCACAGATGAGAGAATGGCATCTTCCAAGTGCTGAAATTAAAGAGAAAAAAAATCAACCTAGAAGGATATTCCCAGCAAAAGTATCCTTCACAAAGGTCAGTAAAATAGACATTTTTGAACAAACAGAAGCTGAGATAATTCACTTCCGGTTGATCACCACTATAAGAAATACTAAAGGACAATTTTTTAAAATATTGAGTAAAAGTGACTCTGTATGAGATAATGGAACTAATGAAAGGAATAACGAACACCAGAAGGAATAGGGTTTATGTCAAATCATTTTCACTGTTTAAAAGAAAGGCATACCATTTTTTTTGCTTCAGTTATGATATATACAGAATCACTTCATGACATTAGCATTAGGGACAGGAGGGGTTAAGCTGTAGAATTGTGGACCTGACTCTCCAGCTGTTGGCAAAGAGAGAATACACTAATTTAAGGTAGATTGTAATAGGTCAGTGATTATATGACATCTTTAAATTAACTGTTATCAAAATAAAAGAATTAAAACTAGAAAGTTAATAGTAGAGAATGATGAATTAAAATTACTTGAAAAATCAACAAGGCATGGTGGCATGTGTTTGTAGTCCCAGCTACTTGGGAAGCTGAGGCAGAAAGATCACTGGAGCCCGGGAGGTCTAAACTGCAGTGAGACCCCCAACTCAAACAAACAAAACAAACAAACAAAAACTTGATTGATTCAAAAGAAAACAAAAATGATAAATACAATCATAAAGAACAAATTTGGAAGTAACAAAATAAAAGTAAACTCAATTATATCAGTAAGTACACTAATCGTACATGGGCTAAACACATCAAGTAAAAGACAAAGATTGTCAGACTGGATACTAAAAAACAAAATGTTTCTCTGGTTTTTTGTTTGTTTGTTTGTTTTTGTTTTTGAGTTGGAGTCTCACTCTGTCACCCAGACTGAAGTGCAGTGGCATGCTCCCGGCCATTGCAGCCTCAACCTGCTGGGCTCCAGCGATCCTTCCGCCTCAGCTTTCCAAGTAGCCGGAACTACAGGCGTGCACTACCATGCCCAGTTAATTTTTGATTTATTATAGAGACAAGGTCTCGCCAAGTTGGCTGGGCTAGTCCCGGACCCGTGGGCTCAGGCAATCCACTCGCCTCGGCCTATGTTTTGTTGTTTAAAAAATAAAAGCCCACTTCAAATTTAAGGAAGGAGATAGACTGGAAGTCTAAGAATAGAAAAGGCTGTACTACATCAGCCCTAATCAAAGAAAGTGTTGCCGCAGTGTTCACCTCAGACAAAGTGGGCTCTAAGGCAAAAAGCATTAGCAGAGACCATGAGAAGCATTTTGTTATCATGTGATCCCACAGGAAGACATAATCATCTTAAATTGTAGTCATCTAATAACAATTACAAGGAGAACTAGACAAATCCACCATTGTAGAAGATAATATTAAAACAACTCTTTCAATAACTGATTGAACAGCAGGTAAAAATTCAGTAAAAATATAGAAGGTTTGAACAGCACTGCTACCCAGCTTGATCCAAATAACATATACAGAACACTAAACTAAATCCAATAGCTACAGAATACACATTTTCAAGTGTACATGGAACACTTTCCAAAATAGATGTTGGGCTATAAAGCCAGCCTCAATAATTTCAAGGGCTTAAAATCATGTTGCGCATGTTCTCTGACCATAGAGGAATTCACCTAGAAGCAATAAAGGAAGGATAACTAGAGAATCACCCCGAATAATTGGAAATCAGACAAAAACACTTCTAAATGACCATTGGATCAGAGAATAAAACCCAATGTGATTAAAAAATATCTTGAAATGAATAATGAGGGAAGTACAATATGTAATTCAGCAGTGCTTAGAGGAAATTTATTGCCCTGAATGCTTGTATTAGGAAAGAAAAGACAACCAGGGCAACATAGCAAAACCTCAGCTCTACAAAAAATAATAAAATTAGCTGGGTGTGGTGGCACATGCCTCTAGTCCCAGCTATTTGGGATGCTGAGGTAGAAGGATCACCAGAGTCCAGGAGGTCGTGATGGTCGTGATCATGCCACTGTACTCCAACTTGGTGACAGAGTAAGACTATGACAAAACAAAACAAAAAGAAAAAGAAAAAGGAAAGAAAGAAAAGAAAAGAGATTGAGTGAGAAACCTAGCATGGACACTTCCACCTCAGAAAACTAGAAAAGGATAGCACATCAACCCAAAGAAAGAAGAAAAGAAATTGTACAGATAATAGCAGAAACCAATGAAATGCATAGCTGACATAAAGTAGAAAACATCAACAAAGCTGAAAGTTGTTTCTTTGATAAAATCAGCAATTTGTATAAGTGCTTAGCAAATTAATTAAAAAAAAGGAAAAATGCAAATTACCAATATCAGGGAAAAGGGAATTTTACTAAAGATCCCACAGACGTTAAAAGAATAATAAGATATTGTGAATAACTTTATGCCAATAAATCCAAACTTGACCATGTTCATGAGTTCATGGACAAATTCCTTAAAAATCTCAATTTACTAAAATGGATGAGAGAAAAGAGTAAAATAGCTGAATAGTTTTATATTTGTTAAGCAAGTTGAATGTGTAATTAAAAACCTCTCCACAAAAGAAACTCTTGGCCTGGATGGCTTCACTGGGGAATCTTCCAAACACTTAAGGAAGTAATAATATCAATCTTAGACAAACTTTCAGCAGTGGAGCCAGAGGGAGCATTTCCAAATTCTTTTTTTTTTTTCTTTAATGAGGCCTGCCTAACCCTGATATCTAATCCTTACAATGACATCATAAGAAAATAAAATGTAGGTCATTACCTCTTACAACCACAAATGTTAAGATCCCAAATAATTATTAGCTAACCTAAGCTAGTAACACATAAAATGCATAATACATGTAGATTTATTCCAGTAACTCAAAAGTTTCTTGAATATTTGAAAATCAGTCAGTGTAAGTCAACACATTGGTAGAATAAAGAAGAAAATCAAATGATCATCTCAATAAATACAGAAAAGACACTGGTAAAATTTAACACTTGTTCATGGTAAAAATAAAAGCTCTCAACAAACTAGAAGTACAGTGGGAGTTGCTTGATTTAATGAAAGTTATCTACAAGAAGACCTACAGGAAAACAATTAAAAAGACATCATATTTAATGGTAAAAGTAACTTCCTCTTCACTCCCCATCATACTGGTATAGTAAGGCAGGAAAAACAAACAATCAATGTAGTAAATGAAAAGAAAGATATAAACTGTCATTTTCACAGTACACATAAATACTCAGATGTATGTGTATATAGAAAATTCTGAAGAGTCTCTAAACAAGATGCTAGAAATAATAAGTGAATTTAGCAAAGTCTCTGATACAATGTCAATATGCATGTAGTATATACTATTGTTGACATAAAATACACAATTGGAAATTAAAATTTTAACATTTAGAACGGCATTTTAAAAATTAACTTCTTAGAAATAAACTTAATGAAAGATGTGCAAAAATCACATGTTGAAAACAGCAAAACATTGCTGAGAGATATTTAAGAAGACCGAAATAACAGGAAAGAATGACCATGTTAATGAGTTGGACAACAAAGCATTGTGAAGTTGTCACTTTTCAGCAAACTGACATATGTAGATTCAATACATTCCCAATCAATATCTAAGCAAGGACTTTTTAAAAAATGGAAATTGATAAGCTGATTCTAAATTTTATATGAAAATGCAGAAGACTACAACAACAGCCAGGTTGATAATGCAGAAGAACAAAGTTGGAGGACTTATACTACCACATATGAAGACTTACTATAAAGCTGCAATAGTCAAAACAGTGTGGTAGCCATGCAAGGATAAGTGACTGAACAAAAGTGCCTCCAGCAACACATCCATTCATATGCATCACCTGACTGATAACAAAGGAAGCACTGTAATTCAGTTGAGAGAAAATGTTCTTTTCAATAATTTGGACTGGATTAACTGCATATCCTTTTAGGGAGAGAAAAATATCCTTGACCCTATTTTTCACACCTTTCACAATATTAATTTAAAATTAATGATAGACTCACATTTAGAAGAAAATTTGGATGATATCTTCATGACATTGGGAGTAGACAAAGATTTTTTTACACAAAAAGCACTAACCATATCAATGCTTTGGACCACATTGAAATTTAAAACGTCTGTTTATAAAAAACTCTACTTAAAAGGGTAAAAAGGAAAATCACACACCGGGAGAAATCATTTGCAGTACTTATATCCAACAAAGGACTTATCTAGAATATACCCAGAGCTTCTCTACAAGCCAATAAGAAGCAAATAACTCAATTAAAAATTGACCAAAGGAGCAAGAGCAATCAGGCAAGAAAAAGAAATAAAGCATATCCAAATTGGAAAGAAAGAACTCAAACAATCTCTATATGCTGACAGTATGACCTTATACCTAGAGAACTCTAAAGACTCCTCCAAAAGACTCCTGGACTTGATACATGAATTTGGTAGTTTCAGGATACAAAATCAAAACACACAAATCAGTAGCACTGCGATACATTAATAGCGACCAAGCTGACCATCATATTAAGAACTCAATTCCATTTACAATAGCAGCCAAAAAGCGAAAATACCTGGGAATATATTTAACCAAGGAAGTGAAAGATCTCTTCAAAGAGAACTATGAAACTCTCATGAAAAAAAATTGCAGAGGGCACAAATAAATGGAGAAACATTCCATGCTCGTGCACTGGAAGAATCAACATCATTAAAATGACCATATTACTCAAAGTAATCTACACATTCAACGTGATCCCTATCTAACTAGCAATGTCACTTTTCACAGAATTAGAAAAAACAATCCTAAAATTCATATGGAGCCAAAAAAGAGCCAGAATAGCCAAAGCAATCCTAAGCGAAAAGAACAAAGCTGGAGGCATCACATTACCAGACTTCAAATTATACTACCAGGCTGTAATTACCAAAACAGCAGGGTACTGGTACAAGAGCAGACACATGGACCAATGAAACAGAATAGAGAATCCAGAAATTAACCCAAATACCCAAATACAATCAACTGATATTTGACAAAGCAGACAAAAACATACACTGGGAAAGGGCACCATTTGTTCAACACATGGATAGCTACGTGCAGAAAAATGAAACTTGATCCCTATCTCTCTCCACATACAAAAGTTAACTCAAGGTGGATCAAAGACTTAAATGTCACCCCTAAAACCATTAAAATCCTAGAAGAAAATCCCTTCTGGACATCGGTCTAGGCAGATAATTTACGGCTAAAAATTGACCAAAGGACTGGAAAGAGACTTTCACAAAAGACAATACCAAATATCGGCTAAACATGTGAGAATGCGCCCAACATAAACACTCACCAGGGAAATGAAACTAAAATCATAGTAACATACGACTGCACACACACCAGAATGAGCACAGTAAAAAAGACAATACCGCTTTGCCTTTTGTGTGCAAAGTGTGTGGAACCCTCATGCGTTGTAGGTCAGAGTGCAAACACAGCTGCTTTCTGAAAACTGGCCACACCCGCTCGGAGTTCAACATGCCGCTGTCCTATGATCCAGCAATTCCACTCTAGGTCTGTGCCTGAGGGAGATGGGTGCACACAGTCAACAAGACATACAGGAATGTTCACGGTCGCTTTCCGGTCCGGTTAGCCGCCTCCTCCATCACCACTACTGCTATTTTGGCTGCCATCGCTGTCATCACCCCCACCATGACCGCCATAACCCCAGCACCATCATCACCAAAACTCTACCATCACCACCAATTCCTACATAAACCTCTGCCACCCTGATTGTGCTGCTTCACTGCAGTCGTGGTCATTGCCATCATCGGCATCGCCACCGTGACCACGCCTGTCATCACTGCTACCATGAGTCCAGTCCTCTGGAGTCCGGGCCTGTTCCTTTGAGGAAAGTAAAGCTGCAACAGCGGGGCCCCAGCCCGTGGCACCCCCGTTGACCTTGGGCTGCCTGGTCCCACGGCTAGGGCCGCGTTCCTCGGTGTCCCCCTTCACCTTCACCCTGTTCTAAGTCTGCCCTCCTTCCTCGGGAGCGGTGAGGCCCTTCTTCCACGGGACGGATGCGGAGGGGCAGAGGGAAGGCCTGCTGGGACCCTCGAGCTGTGCTTAGGAGCAAGCCGGGCCCGGCAGAGGCGCGTCTCCGGGGCTCACTAGGGGGCAGCAGAGCACCGTGCGGCCATGGCCGCCGGCGCAGCACAAAGGACGCTTTGTGGCTTGTGGGCCTGCCCTTGCCGCGCTCTCTCCTGAGCCTGTGCCCTGAGGGACGAGCAGGCCCTCAAGGTGCGCTCTCCGAGGGGGTGAGCCCGAGACGCGGAGGAATCAGGGGACCCTCCCACCGACCCACCTCTTCCCGGGTCCATCCTCCCCTGGGAAGCCCTCCCTGCGTCCCTCTGGCCTCTGAATAAAGTCTGAGCTCCCCAGCCAGGGATCTCAGGCTCCTGGGGCTTACCGCCTGCTGACCCCTTTGGCTGTCCCTCTCCACTTGTGCCCCTCGTCCCCTCACCCTCCATCCTGCGTCCTGTGTCCCAGTCCCCAAAGCTTCCCTTCCCTTCCTCTGTTCTTGTACCTTGCTTCTCCTTCTGCCAGGAGCACCGTCTCCCACCTGGTGGATTTGTCCTGCAAGCTTTCCCCTGGAAAGCCCTCCTGGCCACCCCCTACCCACCAGGCCAGATAGCACCCACGCCTGCGTAGCTGCAGCCTGGATCACACTAGGTTTCTCTTCCTGACTGGTGGGGCGTTGAGATGGCGTCTGCCTCATCCTCGTGGTCTCTGAGCCAGCACAGGGCCCAGCGCACAGAGGAGTTCAGCAAATGTGGATGGAAGGAAGGGAAGGAGCCAGGAAGGAAGAAGGAAGGTCGGGTGCACCCCTGCATCCCTCTCCAGCCTTCCTCTCTCCTCCCTCCCTCCCTCTCGAGGGCTAACCGCAAACACTCAGCTCCATGACGTAAGGATTCATTTAAGGCCTCATTTATCACGGCCATCGTCAGCTCCTGCCACAGAGCTGCTCTCAAATATGCCCAGAAATGGGTGACATCTTCCCAGCCTGGGCCATGCTGGCCTCTCAGCCTCTCGACCATCTGATACAAATTTAGAAGCCTAGAGGGCAGGGGACAGCCCCATTAGGCCCAAATGACCTGTGTGCCATGCCCTCAGCACACGGCCCAGGGGAGCCCGTCCCCGTGGTCGGGTACACACACCGACCATGGTCTCCGTGGAAAGAGGCCTAGGCCAGGCTGGGGCCCACTCCGCCCAACAGTGGCATTATGCGGGATCGAGGTGGAGTGGAGATGAGGACCATGAGGGAGGAAGGAGGTTCTCGCTGGATCACATGACGATCATTTGTCATTGCTCACTTGTGCCCCCTGAGGGGGGGGAAAGCCAGATGGATATGGGTCCTGTTGTGAAATTTTCCAAACAGAGCTTGCTGTAATCTTTAATTAAATGTGAGTGGAGGCTCATTTCATTTCATGCAATTCTCCAAAGCTGGGACCTTACGAGATCACTGAGTCAACTTCCAGCTGGCTCCCTACCCACTTTACCGATGAGAAAATCAAAGAGAGGCAGCACAGCCTGGAGTGGCAATTGCGCTTGGGGGAAGGAGCAGTGATTTTCAGGAGAGGTGGAGAGAGTCGCAGAAGCCCATTGGAACCCCTGGGCCACCACTCTCCCCCTAACTGCCCGGCCCGTCTCCTGGTGGACATGGGCAGTGGTGCTGGGACTTCTGCTAGACAGGGTGCTTTGTGAGTGTGGGGGACACATCCCTATGCCCAGCAAAGGGCCCTAGGCATAAGGTCACTCTCTGAATATCTGCCTGATGGAGACATGGTGGCCCAGCAAGAGGAGACCATACTGCCAAAGTCAGTCTTCGTTGTGTGGTAAGGACAAGCCCCCAGGGGTGATTGTGAAATTCTAGGATCCAGCTCTTCTCTCGGAAATATAAACAGCTTTCCACTGAGTCAGTGCCTGCCGACCCCTTACCCAGGAATAATTTACCTATGACTGGGTATTTTCCTCGAAAAATGATAGTGTCACTATGTAAGAATGCTAAGGAGCGTTAAGGACCATCACTTGCATCATGATGTTTCATGCGTCTGGAACTTTCTGGGCTAGAGGGATGGGGGTTAATCTATTGGACAATGGGCGCTTTTTCTACTTCATTTGAATGGCTTATTGAAGCAACCCTCAGGGACTGGTACAATGATTGCCCCAGGTTTACAGATGAGGAAACTGCGCTTAGAGATAGTCAGTCACTTGCCCTAGGCCATGCACCACTAAGTGGCAGGTTGGGGAATCTTTCGCTAGCACTTAGGTTTCTGTCCTCTGGCTCTGCAGCTTCCTTCCGTGGGCCGTTCTGTAAAGTCGGACTTCTTGGATAACTGAAATTGAACTTTTAAATATACAGTTTGCTTTAGTTTAAGAATCTCTGTTGAGACATGTTCCTGCACCGTCTCTCACACTGTCCTGCCTTCTTCCCTGGGGGTAGTGAGCTCAGCTTTAAGCCGGTTGCCCTCCACCCTGGCGTCGGAATCATCTGGAGACCCCAGGGACCAGCTGCAGAGATTTTGATTAATTAGTTTGGGAGGTGGGGTCAAGGACATCTGTGCTTTTAAAGCACCTGGGGTGATTCTGATGCACAGCCAGGGTTGACAACCCAGGCTTTGAGTTTATCCTGATGACCAGACTCATCCCATTCCAGCCTGTGTGTTGGGCCAGCTGCTGATGGAGTGATTTCCTGGGTCCCACGGGTGTTTTGAGTTCTGTCTGCCTTTCTCAGTCATCCATCCTTCTCTTGGGACTGAACTTCCTGATGAGCCGCTTCCCTGAGGTTCCTGGATTTCTTCATTTCTAGCTGGAATCCACTGAGAAATCACAGGCCAAATTGAACAGAGCTGCTCTAGGCCCTGCCTGAGGGGCCCTTGGATCCTTTAAGAATTTTCCAGACCTTTCCTCCCGCTAGGTTTTCTACACACGGGTGATGGGAAGCTGTCAGAAGTGTGGGCTGCAGCTGCACATTCGACTCCAGCGTTCACTCAGCACAAAACACCTATAAAGTGCTGAGTCAGAAGCTCGGTGCTACGATTTCAATGCGTCATTTGGTTGTGAACAGAGTAACTGCATCCTCTCCTGAGAAACCTTCCTGGATTGAGATGGGAGCCCTCCTCTGAGGACCTATACTACCACACCTACCAGCCCCATAACCTTACCCATTTGGTGGAAGTGTCAACATCTGTCTGCCTCATAGAACTCTAGGCCCTTGAAGGACAGGGCGGGTAGGAGAATCTGAGTAGGTGTCTGTGAAATGGAACTAGTCGTTGTTGTAGCTGGAACCGAATGCTGTTGGGACACAGGACAGGAATGCGACTCCTGGTCAGATGACAAGTCTAGGAAGGCTTCCTGGAGAAGATGGCATTGGGACAGGCTTGAAAAGATGGGTAGAGGCTGGGCTTGGTGACTCAGCCTGTAATTCCTGCACTTTGGGAGGCCCGGGCGAATAGACTGCCTGAGCCCGTGGGTTCGAGACCTCAACTCTACAGTAAATCAAAAATTAACTGGGCGTGGTAGCGTGCGCCTGTAGATCAGGCTTTGTGGAAGGCTGAAGCAGAAGGATTGCTGGAGCCCAGCAGGGCGAGACTGCGATGGCCGGGAGCGTGCCATTGCACTCCAGCCTGGGCACCAGAGTGAGACTCCAACTCAAAAAAAAAAAAAAAAAAGATGGGTAGAAATTGGGGCAGGCAGAAGTGAGAAGGCAGGCATTTCAGGCAAAGGGAACAGCACAAGCACAGGGCCAGGGGTGAGACACATTGAAGAGCAAACTGTTGCTGAGCAGGATGGAAGGCTGGCAAGATGGGTGGGATTGCACTCCACATCTCCAGAGGACAGAAGCTTTCTGGGAAGACCGGGAACAGTCCTGACTAACAACCATCTCCACTCACTCTTCTGGATGAGCAGAGCGTGGGGATGCCCCCTCCCCCGGGTTCTTCCCGGGAAGCTCCGCCCACCTTGTCCGCATCAGGACACCGAGTTCCTGGGGCTGGGCGGGGACCAGGCCGGAGCCCACTCACGCTCAGGCAGCTCAGGAGCTGGGACTTCGCACGAGCCAGCAGCCAGGCCCCAGACGCTGGTCCCTCACAGCAGGACGCGCGTTGCTCAGCTGGAGTTATCGTTCCCTGCTCTGTGGCCCCAGGAAGCCCCCGGCATACGCTCAGAGCCCCAGCGTCCCCACATGTACGCGAGGAGGGTGGGCCAGAGGCATTGAAGGCCCTGCCTGCTCGGGGGATCTGAGGTCTCTGGGGCAAGCCCTGCGCCAGCCTCTCTGGGGGAGGCGGAGGGGAGAGAGGCCCCTGCAGCCCACGCCTCATCAACCTCCGAGACAGCTCCGCCTCTCTCCAGGCTTTGGTGGACCAGATGGCTCCGGTTCCAGGGCTCTGCACCCTTCATTTCTTCTTGCAGCCTCACCTCCCTAGGCCGCTCTCCTCCCTCCTTTCCTAAACTAGATCCCCTCTCTCTTCCCCAGCATTAAAGGGGGCTGCGTTCTCTGACCTTACCTCTCTCCCTCAGCACCACTGCCACTACGCTATTGCGCTGGCTTCTCTCTCACTCCTATTACTCCCGCTATGCTATTGCTCTTACTACCCCCACTACTCTATTACTCTTGCTACTCTATTACTCCTGCTACTCCATTATCCCTATTACTCTCACCATGCTATTACTCCTACTACTTGACTACTCCCACTGCTCTATTTCTCCTGTTACTCCCACTATGCTTTTACTCCTATTACTCCCACTACTCTATTATTCCTACTACTATGCTATTACTCCTACTACTCCCTCTATGCTGTTACTCCTACTCCACTACTCTATTGCTCCTACAACTCCTGCTATGCTATTACTCCTGTTACTCCCACAACTCTATTATTACTGTGCTGTATTACTCATATTACTCCCGCTATGCTATTGCTCCTACTCCCACTACTCTATTGTACCTGTTACTCCTGCTACACTATTACTCCTACTACTCCCACTACTCTATTGCTCATTACTCCCTCTACATTATTGCTCCTACTACTCCTACTACTCTATTCTTTCTATTACTCCTGCTATGTTATTACTCCTACTACTCCCACTACTCTATTGCTCCCACTATGCTATTACTCCTACTACTCCCTACTCTGTTATTTCTGCCACTCACCTACTCTGTTACTCATATTACTCCCACTGTACTGTTGCTCCTACTACTCCCACTACTCTACTGCCCATTACTTCCGCTACACTATTGCTCCTAATACTCCCACTACTCTATTACTCCTGTTACTCCTGCTACACTATTACCCCTATTACTATCACTACTACTGCTTCTATTGTTGTTGCTACCCCTGACAATGAGCACTACCAGTACTACTAGTACCTTATTACTTCTACCCACCAGTACTTCTCCTATTACATCTACTGTGAGTCCTCCTAGCAGTACTTCTAACCCTGCTGCTACCGGTTCTTCTATTGCTACTGTTACTACTAGTACTTCTGCTACTACTAGCAGTGCTTCTAGGATTGCAACTAGTACTTCTACTACTCCACCACTGTTGCTTCTACCAGTATTTATTCTACTTCTGCTTTACCATTATACCTGTACTACCACTACAACAGTGGTGTTGTACTACTTGCTGCTACATCTAATAGCAGCAAACATTATGAATCACACACAGTAGACTGAACCGAGAGTTCAGCCAGCACCCTGACTCCGGGGGCCACATCTGAGATCTAGACTCCTCCTCCTCCTCCTTCATCGTCCTTTGTCTGATTTCATAGGAATATCCTTGTCTTATCTTGAGTCCTCTGGAGAGACCTCTTGAAGTGGAAGAGGGAAAGGGGACCTATCTCTACACATGTCTAGGATGCTGTGAGCAACGTACACAGTAGGTACTCAAGACATGTTTGAATAAATTGGATTCTAATGACAACCCTTTGGGGTATCCAAGGATCCAGATGTTGCATCTGGAGACACTGAGACATCCGAAAGTTCTGTGATCCCAGCCTGAGCAACATAATGAAACCTTGTCTCTACAAAAAATATAAAAATTAGCCAGGCTTGGTGGCTCACGCCTGTAATCCCAACACTTTGGGAGGCCAAGGCAGAGGGATTACTTGAACCCAGGAGTTTGAGACCAGCCTGGGAAACACAGCAAGACCTCGTCTCTACAAAAATTTAAAAAACTAACCAGATGTGGTGGTGCATGCCTATAGTTCCAGCTACATGGGAGGCTGAGGCAGAAAGATTGCCTGAGCCCGGGAGGAAGAGGCTGTGGTGAACTGAGATTACACCACTGCACTCCAGCCTGGGTGACAGAGTTAGACCCTGTCTCAAAAAAAAAAAGAAAGAAAGAAAAAGAAAAGAAATGTTGTGATCTATCCAAGAGGTCAAGTTGGGCCTGGACACCAGAACTCAAGTCTTCTCATGACCTCAAATATGAAGTCTGTCCCAGTGCAAGCTCTCCTGTGTGCACTGCACTTCACAGTTTGTAGAGCCCACACATCTGTTCTGTTGTTTAAATCTCACACCAGCCCTCAGAAGGGGTGATCAACTCCTCTGTCAAGATAAACAAAATGAGGCTCAGAATGCAAAGGCAACTTTTGAAGGGCTCACGGGAGGCTCCAGCAAATCCAGGATCTGAACCAATCCCTGCCCACTGACCTGAGGGCGGGGGGCTCCCAGCTGCAAGAATCCAAGAGGTCTTTCTCAGGACCGCCCCCCTGCCACTCCCTGCCAGTCACCCCAGCCCTGTGGTGGGCAAACCCACAGCCCCAAGGGGTGGAGGGAGCTGGTTATTTCCAGCCTGGTACTTAAGGGCTGGCCAGGAGGAGGGTGCGGGCTGGCTGGCAGGCCCTGTGCTCCCAAGAGGGTCCCTTTGGCTGCTGAGATCTGGGCGGGGGTCAGGGACTCCTATCCAAGCCGCCAAGGCCAGCCGAAGCTGGGCGGGCGTCCCGGGAGAAGACAGGCCACCCCCTCCCCGAAAAGGCGAGAGTCTGCAGCCAAGATGCACACAGGCTGCTCATTCAGCACCTCTGGCTCCCTGACCCTGCCCTGGGCCATGGCCCCTGGGCTGAGTGAGACACTCCCCCTACAGTGCTTGAGAGATGGACCAAGCAGGCAGGTACTCTGATTGGGGCCTGATGCAGCTGCAGAGCCCTGAGGGTCAGCTAAAAGCAAACCCCTCCTGTTCTGAGCACCTACTGGGTACCATCCTGCCTCCCAGCAGCTCTGTAAGGTGGAAATTATCACCCCAACTGGTCTCTCATCACACTGACTCTCTTTCAAAAGCATTTCCTGCCTCAGAACCTTTGCAAATGCTGTTCCCTCTGCTAGGAGGGCCCTTCCTTTGGCTTCTCACATGATTGGCTCCTCTGTCTTGAGGTTTAAATTAAAGCTCCAGAAACCCGTTCTGTCTTCCCAGGCTCCCCTAACTAATAGATTCCCCCACTTCCCAGACACACACTTTGCCTCTTGAACTCCTTGCCTTTTTCCCAGTGTTTATATTTCTTTTTTAGTCGTTGTTTGTCTCTGTCTAAAGGGGCAAGGACAAAGCCGATCTTATGGACCGCCATGTCCCACGAGGTCCAGCAGAGGGCCTGACACATAGGTAGACATTGACTGAATGAACAAATGGCAGGGAAGGGAAGGCATGTGCCTCCGTCCTCACTGTGGGGGGGACATTGTGGTATTCGAACTCGGGTCTGGCAGTCTCTAAGGGTACCCCACGCCAGCTGTGAGCATGCCAGTGAGGATGCCATGTTCCCTGCGGCCACGGAGACACATTCTTCACCCACAAGGCCAGGCACCTTCTCCACTGTCCCTCACGGGTTCTCCCACCTCTGCTTGCACATCTCCAAAGGACGGGGAGCTCATCCCCTCCATTGCGATCAGTTGCTCTGTGACCTTCAGAACGACGGAAACGGGCTGTTTGTCCCAATTTTTGCAACTGCTGAGGAGAAAGGATTTCTGTCATGAGCACAAGGCTTGGGACTTTGGCAATACACTTTTCTGTTTGTTCACGTATTTTCTGAGCCCCAACCATGGCCCAGGGCCTGTGGTCACAAACTAGAGACTGAAACAGCCTTAGTGACTCCTCTTGATGATGCCTCAGGCCTCTTATGGTCGTAGAGCCATAGAACAGCCCTGGTCGGGTTGAAAGGGGGGTGAGGGACAAGGCACATGGTGTAGACCAGATGTTTCTGAAAGTTTACTCTGCCCACATGTCACTGAGGAATCTTATGAAGATGCAAATTCAGGTACAGCAAATCTGGGCAGAGAGTCTGTGTTTCTCCCAAGCACTTGGGGGATGTGGATGCTGCTAGGGCATGGACCACACTTTTTTTTTTTTTTTTTTTTTGAGTCATGGTCTCACTCTTGCCCAGGCTAGAGTACAGTGGCACCATCATGATTCCCTGCAACCTCAACCTCCTAGACACAGGCAATCCTCCTGCCTCAGCCTCCTGAGTTGCTGGGACTACATCACACACCACCATGCCAGAATAATTTTTGATTTTTCGTAGAGACGAGGTCTTGATATGTTACCCAGGCTGGTCTCAAACTCTTGGGCTCAAGCAATCCCCCCACCTCAGCCTCTCAAAGTGCTGGGATTACAGGCGTGAGCCACCACTCCCAACCCGCATAGACCATACTTTGAGTAGCAAGTGTAGACCCAACTGAATGAGGACATTGAGGCCCAGAGCGAGGAAGGGACTTGTCCAGAGTCACCTGGCCAGGCAGCAGGAGCTAAGAAGGGACCATCGGCCTGCCCTGGCCAGAGCCCTGGAATGCACGGGGCAGGCTGGGCTGAGTGTGCCTTTGTGAGGCTCGGCATACCTGGACTCACCCGGGCTGCCCGCCCCTGCCCATGAATAGCGGGCCTCTTTCCTTCCTGCGTAAGGCCAGGCAGGCGCAGGCCCATGCTGCCCCCTCCTCGGCACACACACGCACACATACTCACACACCCTGGCCGGCTCGACTGCCCTCCCTGTTTGGGGAAAGTCAACAAGAGCATTTGAAAAGTCTTTCTGTGTGGAGAATCTGTTTGTATAGGGGGAGGAAACGGAGAGCTGGCCAATAGGTAGAAATATTAATGAAGCTTGTTATAAAGAACCCATTCACGGCTCTCCGAGTAAATAGGGCTCTTGTCGGGCTGCCACGTTATCTGCCAAGTTCAAGAATGTGGTTTGAAAAAAATAGAATTTAAAGGGGTGAGGTGGAGCCTTCCATGGCTGGCCTGCTGCAGCTGGAGCCAACGACGGGAGCAGCCTCTGTGGCGGGGCCTGGGGTTGAGGGACACTGGGTGCTGGGTCTTGGGGTGAGGGCGGCCCAGGAACAGGGGCTGGGAAGGGCCCCTGAGGATGCCTGTCCACCGCCCACCGCACGGGCTGGCCCCTCCTCCCCTTGGTGCTTGGCCAGGGCTCGTCATTCCTCTGCTCAGACCCCCGACCCTGTGCACCCCAACTCCCCGGCCAGGAATTTTGCCCCTTGGGGTGCTGGCGGGGTGGGGGTGTCTATGGGTGGCAGGAGGAGGGCTTTATAGCAACTCGCAACCACAATGCTGTGCTCCTTTGCAAACCTCTGCCATCTTCTCCACCTCCTTACGTCGTCCTACTTTGTAAATTATTGCCCAAATGCTATGTAAGAAAGAGCATCCAAGACTGTTCCGTCCAGAGAAGGAGCATGACCAGCTCAAGATCACTCCACAAGACTGCAGCAGAACTAGGACTTGCTTCCATCATTTTCTTGTTGGGTCAAGGTCTCCAGGACTGAAGATGGTGCCTGGCACCGAAGGGATGCCTTGTCATTTCACATGCACGGTGTCTTATTTTCAGCCCTGGATTTAAAGCAACTTGTAAGCAAGGACTGTGTCCTACGCCCAGTTTGCCCCTGCAGCTGTGTGGTTTTGGGCTAGTGACTTTGCCTCTCTGAGCCTCTGCTTCCCCATTTGTAAGATGGGGTCATCGAGACCAAGTCCTCCTTTTGAGAAGACTCGGTGGGAGGATGTTGGTGAGGTGACCAGTGTGTTGCCAAGCCTCCGTGGGTGGCCCAGGAACTGTGGCTGAGGGCGTTTCTTTTTCTGTCCCAACCCGTGGTATAGGGTAGAGACTCTGGGAAGACGGTCCTGTTGGTTTGGAGCTTCAGGGAATAGATTCCACTTGGACTCTAGAAGACTGATCTGTGCCGAGGTCACAAGGAGCAGTAAATTGGGAGTCAGGGGCTTCTGCCAGCGATGGAGTTAGGCTGTGGAGCCACAGCTGTGTGTGAACTATCATGAGGGTCTGCGAAACAGGTGTTGCAGGACACCGTGACCTTCCATCCCTTCTTCATAGGGCTGCGCAGAATCCACCTCCGTCAGACAAGGGTTAACATGTGTGTGGGGGGCATTTACATTGGCTTTTCTTTGCAAATAAAAGGAAGAGGGCATTTCTGTAAAACAAAATGGAAATATCCAATGCAAAAACTAATGGAAACAAGGTTTAAAAGGCTCTGCCAGGAGCTTGCTGTGTGACCTTGAACGGGGACTTACAGGGAAGTTGGCAGCGCCCCCTTAAGGAGAGGTTGTGTAGCGTCCCCTCATGAGCACAGGCTTTGGGGCTCACAGACCCAGGTTCAAACCTGGACTCTGCTCCTGACTGGCTGTGTGACCTTGGGCCAACAGTGGGCCTCTCTGGGCTTCCGTTTCTTTGATTTGTACGAGAAAAGAGAAGAGAGGGTTAAAAGAATGTGAAGGTCCCTGGCACATGGTTGCTCATTAAATGTCAATTTCCTTTCCTTGCTGGGCCTCTTGGCAGGTCGAGGGGAAGTGTCTGACAGGTCTCAGCAGCCAGACTCAAGAGACACAGCTCTGCAGACCAGCTCGGTAGCCTCATGTTGACTGTGTCTGTATAGCCCTTTACAGTTTGCAAAGCATTCCCTTGCTTGCCGTCAGAGCCACCCAAGAATCCCGTGAGGGGTTCACGGCAGCATTTACGACCCTAGAGCACTATGAGAATGGGAAAGGGTGAGGAATAAGGACCCAGAGCTCTCGGGCAGGGCCCAAGTCTGTCTTCATTCCTTCAACAAATATTGATTGAGGTCTTGTTATGTGCCAGGCACTGTGCTGAGCATGGGAGATACAATCGTGAGTAAAAACAGCCAGAGATGGATGGGTGGATAGGAGAATGGGTGGATGGGTGAATGGCGGTGACTGGATGATGGATAGGGAGATGGGTGGGTGGGTGGATGCTGATGAATGGATGATGGAGGGGTAGATGGATAGGTGAAGGAAGAATGAATGGATGGACAACGGCTGAATAATGCATGAGTGAATGGATGGATGGATTGGATGGATGGGTGGGTGGATGGGTGGGTGGACGGATGGGAGAGTGGATGCATAAGTCAGCGAAGGCAAGATGATTGGTTTCTCGAGGGTAGAGCCTTGGTCTGTTCTTTCCACCACTGGGTCCCCAATACCGAGGATGGTGCCTGGCATGCCGGGCTAACACCTGCCACATGAATATCTTCTTGGGTGGCGTAGACTCAGGAACCAGGCTGCCTGAGGGTCTGGAACTCAACTCTAAAACTTACCAGCTGTATGACCAAGGGGAAGTTACTTAACCTCAGGATTTCTTAGTTTCCTCATCTGTAAAATGGGGTTGACAATACTCTGAATGAAGATTAAATGAGTTAGGACACAAAGAGCTCTTAGAACAGGACTGTGACTAGTGCCCACTAAGTATCACATACGCATTGGGCATTATTATTGTGATTATTATTTGTATGATTCACACTCTAGCTCCCTCCATCTCCCGAAAAGATGATAAATCCACTGAAGGCAGAGTGTGGAGGGCCCTCCTATTTTACTAGGCGTGCTGCCTAGTAAAACTGTGTGTTGATGCTGTGGCTTCAGAGAAGGGAAGATCTTAAATCCAAGTCAGGGTCAGAAAATTCCAGGGTACACTGGGCTGAGGCAGAGCTGGCCCCGGGCTGAGGAGGCAGGATGGCAGGATGGTCAGAACTGGGAGTGGGAGATGAAAGGTCTCATTTCCACTGTGGCCCTGATGTGGCCCTCCTCCTGGGGCTGGGCTTCTTTGAGTCTGGGTCTCTCCAGCTCAACATCGAGGGAGATAGTCTGCTCTGAACCATTCATGTTACAGACCGAGGAAACATGAGTCGGGCTATCTTCGGCTCCCCATCCTCAATTTTCCCTTTTTTGAACGGATTTTTCCGGATCGGAAAAACTGAGCCTTTGCTAGCCTTGGAACACACATGCTTTCTCTCCCCAGGCCGAAATGCTGTGTCAGCGTCAGCTAGTGGTTGAGGATGGCACCAGATGGAGCACTCATTAACGCCCCCGAGCAGCAGCCCTAGGTCCCCCGGGGTCACCTCCCCAGAGCACACAGGCTGATCTTTCTCTCCAGGCCAGCCAACAGTCCCACCTTGTCCCACCCCTGCGATTTACAGGAGCCAGTGGTTGACACCCGTTCCCGCCCGGCATGGGCTCGTGGGCCCGTGGGCTCTGCCGGACGCCAAGAGCCACAGAGACAGCTCCCGCCCGCCTGCCCCTCATTCTGTAAATGACTCACTGGGGTTTGGAGTGGGCCACCCTGGGGGTGGCTTCTTGTTGGAATAAGACGGTCACCCTCAAACAGAGCAGGCAAAGATGGCATGCCAAACCCCTCGCTTGGCACGCCCTCCAACCAAAGGGCACCAAGACATCTCCTTCCAGCCAAGGAATGGCAGGCACTCGATTTGGCATGGCCCTCCAGGAGCCTGAAGCCCAACTCCCCAGGTTCAGAGCGGGAGACAGAGGCACAAACAGCGAGGGGAGCTGGGGAGGCCAGGTCACACTGCAAGTCAGTGGCAGAGCTAGAACCCTGGAGCTCAGGTTCACCAGCATGCTGTGCTCCCCTGTAGTTCTGCTGCCAAGGGAACCAGAGTAGTCGATGGGTTCCCGGCTGTTATTCTGAGTGCCAGGTAGGTGCCTGGACATCTGGTCTCCGAGGCAGATTGCTGGGTCTTATGGGCCTTCAGACACACCGGTTTGATGTCCCTGTGTATGACGGAGAAAGGGATGTGATGTAGGAGAAAGACCAGGGTTTTGCAGTTTGGCACATTGGGTCCCGACCTTGGCTCTGTCTGACAGGATGATCACAGGCAGTCACTCTAATCTCCCTGAGTCTCAGCTTTCCCATCTAAACAGTGGGTCAGCATGATCACCCACATGCTGGGTCATTGGGAGGACTGCGTGATACCAAGCATCCAGCATGTAGTAGGCATTTCACAATGGCAGCGGCAGCAACATGAGGGCTTTTGCTCCTGCTGAGTGGAGGGGATGGCTGGGCCAGCACCCCGGCCTTTTAGGAGCTAGGACCATTATAGGAGCTTAGCCCAGGCCGAAGAGCTCTGGGGCTGAAAACAGGCGACTTACCCAGGTCACCAACTTGATGGGGAATAACCAGGCAAGTCTCACAGCTCTCTAGGACTCAGGTTCCCCATCTGTACAACGGGGAGAACAGAGGAGAAGAGCTTACTTCGTGAACTACAGGCTGGCCCAGCTCGCGGGCCAGGACAGCAGCCACTAGGGTTGTTCCTTGCCTAAACAGACGGCGCCTGAGGAGGTGGGGACCCAAGCTGGGCATACGGGCAGGAGGTGTGGGAGTTAAGGAGTGGAAGGGAAGGGCTGTGCTAGGCTGAGCCTGGCCAATGGGCGCTCCGGTCTCAGGGTCCTAGGCCAATCATCCAAAGTCTGTGGGAAGGTCAGGTTTTCTCCGGCCAGGCCCAGGTGCTCAGGACCCAGGTTTTTTTGCGGCAGAGAGGAGAGAGCCTCAGCTCCTCTCTGTAATGCTGAGTACCCTAGGCTGCAGCCATCCTGGCCTGGGGCTCAGACCTGCCCCTCTGGGCTAGGCCCAAGCAGTTCTGCGAGGTCTCCAGGAAGTAGGGAACACACGGAGAGGCCCTGGGCCTTGTGGGCCAGGCTGCCACGGCCTCTCTGCCCAACCCTCAGGGCTCTCCTTTGCAGATTCACCCTCCTGAAGTGCAGCTCCAAGTCTTCTCCTTCCCCTTGGCTCTAAAATCTTCAAGGACTCCCTGAGGCCTGGAACCAACTTCCTATCCCGGGTGTCTGTAGCCCATGGAAGAATATCAGAGTGTTCTGGAAGCCTTGACATGGACACCAAACCCGTGTCTGGGGAAATTTTCAGCGTTTCATCAGAGTCACATAAAAAGCCACCACCCCATGGGCTGTCCAGGCCCTTGGTTGGCATTCAGAGCCCTCCCCAAGCTGTTCCCAGCCCCGCCTGGCTCCTGGTCTCAGCATCTACCCCTGTTCCTGTCTCCCTCCCCATGCCTCCCACTGTTCCTCCCCACCCCCCAACTCACAGACCTGCAGTTGAGCCTAAATGTTCCCCTTGCAATTGCTAATATTGAAACCCCCGCTTCCTCATGGCCCTGAAGTCTCCCCCACAGACTGCTGGCCTTTCTCCCAAGCCCAGGACCCACTGAGGCCCCTTCTTTGCAGTCTTTCTCAGAGCCTGTCTCTCCTCTCCACCTGTTGCTTTCACAAGGCTAAGACTTTGCCATCTCTTGCCCCGACTCTTACAGTAGCCTCTCGCCCCCTGGCTCTGCTCTCCCCATGCCAGGCGCTTGGCCACCCTCTTAGCTCTGCTTGTATCATTCTCCCACCCTGAGTTCCTTCTCTCCTCCCAGGTGAATTGGAAGAGGAGGCAGAGGGGAGCGCGAAGGAGGCAGAGGAGGGAGAAGAGAGGACAGGAGAGGATGAAAGACAGAAACAAGAAACTGGGAGGGAAAGGGAGACTTGGAGGGGGAGAAGTGGAGAGTCAGAGGCAAAGAGAGGCAGAGACAGAAGGAGACACACACACAGAGAGAGAGAGAGAGAGAGAGAGACAGAGAGAGAGAGAGCGAGAGAGAGAAGTGGGTGGGGTGGAGCAGAGAGACATGGCAGAGAAGCAGAGATAACCAGAGAGCAGAGAGGGACACAGGGCAAGAGACAGAGACATGGAGAAAGGCCGACGGGGAGAGGGCAGAGAAACACGGAGCGAGAGAGGGCCAGAGAGAGAAGTAAGGCGGAGAGAGAACAGGAGGCTGAGGCTGCCCCAGCCCTGGAGGCCCAGCCCTCCTGCCCTCCTGCCCTCCTCCGAGCAACCGATCCTCCCCAGGGCTCGGCCTGTGGGCAAAGGAGCAGAGCCTGGTACCCGATCCGGCTGCCTGGGGGCTCCCCACCCTCCCACCCTGGAGGCTGGGCCAGACTCACTGTCCAAGGTTGTGTGAAGGCTCTGAGAGCCCTATCCCTGTCACTCACTCCCCGGAAAGTGACCCTGGGCCAGCCTGGTGGGGTGGGGCGGGCTTTCACAGGACGTTGGAGTTCGAGAACTCCAGGTTCAGAAAGTCCTGGCTACCAGATGAGCTGTGTGATACCTGCCCAGGGCCATAACCTCTCTGAGTCTCTAGGGAAGTAGAAGGACAGATTCGGTATACTCTGGGAGGGACATGGAGAGGGAGTTCGTGTTACACCCTCAACCTGCCAGATCCTGTCTCCCAAATACCCCACGATCCCAGACGCATGAGGCTGATCTTGTTTCACTGTATCAGTGACCGCTGCTCTGGAAGGCGGGAGAAGAAAGGGCTGGGGCCAAAGCTCTGGCCACTTAGCCGGGGTGCACACGGCCCGGGGCCTATCTCGCGTTCCAGCCTCACCTCTCCACCTCTGCTTCTGGAGATGGGAATTAAGTTACCTGTCGCCAGACATAGCCTGGTTAACTCTTGGCAGGATGGTCCAGTCCCCGCAAAACCACGGTCCTACTGAGAAACCCGGTGGGGGTGTGAAAGAACAACAGACAGAGCTATGATGATCCTCACGGTGGCCAGCATCCACTGTGCTCACCCAGGTACTCCACTTATCCTGATCTTAGTTACAGACCCTGTGAGTGGGAGACTCTCATTTCCACTCCTTGACAGCCAGGGAAAATGAGGCTCAGGACCAGTGAATAGTGGCGCTGGCATTCAACTCCAGGCAGCCTGACCTCAGAGCACTCACATCCTGTTGAAGGACATGACAAGAGCCGGCTACGGTGACTCAGGCCTGTAATCCCAGCACTTTGGGAGGCCGAGGTGAAAGAATTGCCTGAGCTCAGAGGTTCGAGACCAGCCTGGGCAACTTGGTGAGACCGCGTCTCTACAATAAATCAAAAAATAAAAAATAAAAA
>NW_007087207.1:13827-32225 GCF_000164805.1 Carlito syrichta | reverse complement strand
CCAGTCTGGGCGACAGAGTGAGACTCCAACTCAAAAAAATAAAAAAATAAAAAATAAAAATAAATAAAAAGGATATGACAAGAGCTGGGCGTGGTGGCTCACACTTGTAATCCCAACACGTTAGGAGGCTGAGGCAGAAAGATTGCTTGAGTCCAGGAGTTCAAACCAGCCTGGGCAACATAGCAAGACCTTGTCTCTACAAAAAACAAAAAATTAACTGGGTGTGGTGGCATGTGATTTTGTGGCCCCAACTATGGAGGGGGGGCTGAAGCAGAAGGATTACCTGAGCCTAGGAGATAAAGGCTGTTGTGAGCCCCAATTCCACCACAACACTCCAGCCTGGATGACAGAGTGAGACCACGACTCAAAAAAAAAGGATATGACAAGCCGGACACTGTTACTGGTAACACCCATCCTGGCAGTCTCCTTGTGGAACCAGCCCTGTGCTGGGCACTGGGAAGCAGGAACTGGTAGCCCTGCCCTTGAGGTGCTCACCACCCCATGGGGAAGTACAGACAGTCACCCCGTGGGTGGAGGACCCACCCCTTAATGAGCTCCTTCTGCAGGCCAGGCTGTCGGGAGTGCACAGAGTGCGATCTGGCATAACAGGCATTGTGCGATCTGGGTTTGAATTCCAGTGCATGGCTTATCCACTGTGTGACCTACAGCAAGCTCCTCGACCTCTCTATGCTTCCATCACCTCATTTGTAAAGTGATTCCTAGGATGGTGGTGAGGAGGAAGCTCACTGATTCATAGCGGCCTTAGAGCTGTGCCTGGCCTGCACGAGGGCTTAGGCATGTCACCCAGACCATCTTCATCACCAACTCTTTTCGGAGACCTCTTTAATCCTCCCAGAAATTCTATAATGTTGGTAAGATAATTCCCATTTTACCGATGAGGAAACTGAGGCTCAGAGAAGTAAAATGACTTAAAACTCAGAGAGGTAAAAGACAGAATCAAGATTTGAACCCATGACCACGTATCCTTAATCATCTTTGTTACATGTCAGAGAGAAAACCTCTTTTTTTTCTTCCTTTATGCAGCAAATATTTATTGAGCATCTTCTACACACCAGGTTCTGTGCTGGGGCTAGAATCTCTGGGTTCCCTGGGAAGGGTCTGACAGCAAGGTTTTCTCCAGCTCCTTCCCAACTGGCTGGACCTGGGGCTTCCTCCCACTTCCCCGGCCATAGCTGCAAAGGGAAGAAAGCTCTGACTGGGCCCCGAAAGGTAGGCGGCTGGGCAGGCCTGGGGGTATCCAGTTCCGGAGACAGGCGCCCCTGCGAACACTGCCTCCCTGTTCCCCTCTGGCTCTATTTACCTTAATGAGAAAGCGCACCGGTGGAGCCCTGGGTAATTAGGTAAGGCTTCATCTAGTGGAGCTGGTGAAAGGACGTCTGTGAGGAAGGGCTGGTGACAGGGCTGCAGAAAGAGACCCGACCCAAGCCCCAGGGCGCGGGAGCCTTTATCAGGTCAGCTTGGGCTGTGAGCACCTGACCAGGCACACAGGCACGGGTCCCGGGCCCAGGAGGGCCAGAGTGATGGACGGGGTGGGGAGTGGAGGGGAGGTTGCCAAGCCTCCCCCAGCCACCCATGGCCAGCCCTCTGCCCAGGCAGCCTTTCCACGGGGGGCTCCTCAGGCTGCCTTTGGTGCCCTCAGCAGGGTTCTCAGAGCCCCTGAGCCTGGGTCACTGGTCACATGGGCTGGACTTGCCTAGGGGGTGTGGCCTCTCCTCAGAACTCTCCGCCCACTTCCTCCAGCCTCTCTCCAAATGTGACTTCCTCAGAGAGACTTTCCTGACCCCCCTATCTAAACCAGTCTCATGGTGACTTTTTTTTTTTTTTGAGTCAAGATCTCACCCTTTTGCCTAGGTTAAAGTGTGATGATACAATAATGGCTCACCACAGTCTCCACCTCCTGGGCTCAGGCAATCCTTCTGCCTCAGCCTCCCAAGTAACTGAGGCTAGTAGTACGCACCATCACATCTGGTTAATTTATTTTTTTGTAGAGATGAGATCTTGCTCTGTTGCACAGGCTGGTCTTGAACTGGGCTAAAGTGATCCTCCCACCTTGGCCTCCTGAAGTGCTGAGATTATAGGTGTGATCCTGCTTGCCTGGCCTGGTCCCTTTCCTTTGAATCTGAATGGGCTGTGACCACTCTGACCCTGCGTGGCATGGAAGTGACACCATGGGACTTCTGAGGCTGGGTTGTAAAAGACCATGGAACATCTGTCTCTTTGACTGGAAAACTTGCTCTTGGAGCCCTGAACCACCATGGCAAGTCCAGCCACTCTGAGGCCGCCATGCTGTGAGTAAGCCTAAGGCACACGGAGAGGCCATGAGTAGGTGCTCTCGTCGGCCGGCCTGGCTGAGCCCATTTCGATCATTACAGCCAAGGGACCAGGCATGCTCTGTTCCTAGGGTTGCTGTAATATATCCCTAGAGCGCTAGCAGCTTAAACAACCCACGCTTATCTCTTGCAGTTCTGAAGTCAGAAGGCCAAAATGGGTCTTCCTGGGCTAAAATCAAGGCGAAAGCAGGGAGCATCTATTTCTTTGCCTGGCTCAGCTCCAAGGCAACCTGCCTTCCATGGCTTGTGGCCTCGCCCTCCATCTTCAAAGCCGGCAGAGTGGCATCTCCCGATTGCTCTCTGCCTCTGATCTCCACTTCTGCCACCAGTCCTTTCTCTGACTTTCCTGCCTCCTTCTTTCCCTCGTGAAGACTCTTGTGATTACTTGGGTTCCACCCACATCATCCAGTATAATCTCCCCATTTCAAAATCCTTCACTGAATCATATCTAAAACTTCTTTTTACCACTTATGGTAGCATATTCACAGGTTCTGGGACTAGGACAGGGATCTTTGGGGTGGGGAGGACACTATTCACCTTCAGATGATTCCAGCCCCTAGCTGTCCCAGTTGCCCACGGCCATCTGAGTCTTTCTGGTGGAAACCCCAGATATCACAGAGCTGAGACAAGCCCTTCCGCTGTGCCCTGCCCAGATTCCTGACCCACAAAACTCAGGCGTGTAGAATTGGCTGTTATGTGGTGCCCCAGGTCTGCGACTGTTTTTCACACAGCATTGGATGAGTTTGACAAGATCCATCTTTCTCTTCACATTCTCTCCATTTAGTCTGCTTTGTTTTCCTTCACAATGCTTATAAAATCTTATTATACATGTATGGATTTTCCTGCTTATTTTCTGTCTCCCTCAACTGGAATATACGACCAGGGCAATCAATGCTTGTTGCTTTATCTAACCATGCCTGGAAGATTTTGTTCAGTAAATAAATGTGTGTCTCCCTCATCCGGCTGTAAGCTCCCTAAGGTTAAAAACAGGTTTGTCTTGATAATACCTTGGTCCCCAGAACCCTGGCTAGGCCCCAACACAGAGTAGGGGCTCAGTCCACATGAACAAGTGACTCTCGTCATTTAACCTTCTCCTCCCTGAGAAATGTAAAGTCAAAGTACCTCTGAGTTCATCTTTCCAGGGGCCACAAATTTGAATGCCTCTGGGGGTCAGCCAGGAATATATGTACAAACTAGGTCAGTTGAACTGCAAAGCACTTGGGAATACTGAGGCCTGTGGCCAGCTGGTAGACCTATTTGGACAATCAATTAAAACACATTTCTTCTGACTATTCTCTTCCCCCTCTCTGGTCCCCCTGGATTAGTCAGGGTTCTCTAGAGAAACAGAACCTCTAGGGATACACACACACACACACACACACACACACACACACACACACACACACACACACACGCATGCGCACATGCACACACACACGCCCTGACTCCCTTGCCCCGACTTCTGAACGGGTTGGCCTATGGAAGGCACTGGCCAATCTGAGGGCAGGAAAGGAGTAACGTCAGGGTATTTGCTTCCTCTCTTTCCTATCATGGCTTTGAGGATGGCCACCCTCCTGAGGTTTCGTCTCCTGTCCAACAACCCTTCCACGGCTCCCACACATGTCTAGCTCCAGTCACATGTTCCTCTCCCTTGACAAAGGCTTCCACTGTCACTCGCCCCAGGTGCTCTGCCTGGTTCCCATACACCCGCCCCTTCCTCTGTGGGTGCCTTGCTTTGAATATTTCCATGAGACATCCATTCCAATCCTTTTTGTTATTATCAGCAGTGGTAGTGTCACCATGTATAAGCTGCTTGGTCTTTTGTCCTGGGACGTTAGATGCCCTTTTAGCTGACCCCTTGAGAGTGTGAGGCCTCCTGCCAGGATCCTGAGTATGACCACATCTGTGGATCTCATTTGATCCTGGATGCTGGTCCAATTCCCTAACCAAGCCCAAAACTTCCCCTAAAGTTTCTGCCAAAGAGTCACTGATTTCTGCTACCCTCCCCTTCCCCGCTGGTTGTTTTCCTCCCATTTCCACCCTAACACTCTTTGATCTTCTTTCTTACCACGAGTTGAAGTCTTCCTCCGAAGTGTCCCTCTGAGGCCACCAGACCATATGGACCATCCTACGCAGGACAACCCTTCCAAGGGCTGGTGACAGTCAGCTCTCCCCCATGGAGACAATGGCTCCTGGTCACATTCCCCTGGGGGGGTCTCCTGGTCCTTGGAGGGCCTCCTGCCACTGCCTGCCCCAGCTGCCCATCGCAATGTATGAGAGTTTGTCCCTGTCTGTGGCTTTTGTTCCTGGGCATTGGTAACCATGGGTGCAGGTAGGGACCAAGAGGTAGATGGGGCATTTCTGCCCTTGGAGTGTTTGGTAATAGTAACTGAATCAGGTTTCCATGAACAGTTTTCATGATCTTTGCAGAGAGCTTTCCCATGCACTTGATCTATTGGTGCCATCAATGAACTCCTTGTTTTCTGATTTTCATGTATTTCCCCACAATCAAGGGCAAGGCTGCCAGAATCCCACCACCATCTATATCAGTCTGCCATGGCCCGGCCAGGGGTGGGTGGGTGCAGTTCTGGATCTGTTACCTTTTCTGGGTTCCTAAGAGTCACTGTCATACCTATTTTTTCTTCTTTTAAAGAATGAGGGCAACCCCTTTGGGTCCCCTCCCACTGTGGGAGCTTTTCTGTCCTCTCAATCAATCCTGCTTTCTCACAAAAAAAAAAAAAAAAGAATGAGGTGTTTAGATTGGGTGTTTTTAAAAAAGCCATTGTCTGATATCATCCCTATCTGGGCATTCTTTTCCACAGCACTTTAGCATCAACTGTAAGTTTCTGTTGACATGTGTGATGATCTGACATACGTCTATCTTCCTCCTGGGCCCTGAGCTCCACCAGGGTAGACACCTATGTATCCTCAGGGTGTGGCTTGTCATCTGGCAATGCTGGGTAACTGGCGAATGCTGATTAAGTGAATGACTGCCTGGGTGAATTAAAAAATACCCTCCTCGTTCAGCATGAGTAGAGAGCGCCCCGGATCACCAGAGGACTCTGCTCTGGCCCCTGCCCAAAATGAGACACTCAAGAGCTTCCTCTGGAGAAAAAAAAAAAGGGTATTTTTTTTTCCTGGTGGCCCGCGCTGCTGCCAGGCCCCCTTAAATGCCCCAGAAATATTCCTCCGAGACTGCACTGCTGGAACAGCCCAGAATTCTGCGAGGAGCGACTTTGGGTTGCCTTCTTTCCCCACTGCCTCCTAATATTAACCTGGCACTGGGCCCCCGGCCCCCACGCAGTGATGGGAGGCCCTGGATGGAGCCAGCGAACGGATCCATCTGGAAATAGAAAAATAATCCCAACACTGGTGGTTTTGTCTGGCCTCCCCAGTGGGGTGTGGAGCAGGCCTGTGAAAGGGGCTTTGAGGGCCTGCCGCTGAAGCCTGTGGAGGCCTCTGCCCCCAGCACCAGCTGGGTACCTGTGCCCAGGGTGCCTGGGGCAAGGGGTGAGTCTGCAGGGAGAGGGGCTGTGTCATAGCCCACTGAGGGAGAGGCCTGGGCTCGCCCGGCCATGGAGCTGCAAGACCTCGAGCAAGTTGCTCAGTCGCTCTAGACTGCGTTGCCCCTAGGTTTAAAATGGGGGTAATAAGGTCCATGCCCTGGGGTTGATGTGTAAGTTAAATAAGGCAAAGTAACCGGGGCACCTAACACGGTGCCTGGGGTTAGAAAGAGGGATAAACAAATTGTAGCTCTTGCAGGTATTGTTATTTCCGACTTCAAGATGTGTGTTTGATAAACCACAGGGTGACCTTGGGTGAGGCCACTGGGCCTCCACCTTCCCATCCGGGTAGCGGGAAGTGGTAAGGTGAGGTTTCGCAGCTGCTTGTCTGCCAGGAGGAGAGAAGGTGGTGCCTCCATTCTCTGGGGAAACTGCCGTGTAGACAGCACCGGGACAGACCACTCGGAAGCAGGGGGAAGGGCCCAGAGGCCTGTCGCCAGCCTCCTGGGAGAGCCTGTGAGTGTCCTCAGGTCTCCTCAGTGCTGCTCACTATTTCCATATTTTGGAAGGCTGGGCAGAGGATGCTGGGGTGGCAGGAAGGTGTCCTTCCCAGAGACCCAAAGGGCCCAGGGTTGGGACAGAGGGTGCCCTGGGCAGGCTCACCACAGCCCCGCCACCAGTTCCATGCATGGAAGTCTGCAGGGCAGACTCCAGGGGATGGAGCCCTGGGTCTGAGGTCCAGCTTCACCACACTTTGTGTGTTCTTAAGCACGTTATATCCTTCCCCGTTAAAGGTTCCCATTCATTCGCTCACTCAACAAACACGTGTTGAGTATCCCCTTCACTCCAGGTACTGGAGATAGAAGTAAGTGAGGTGGTGTTTATCCTCCTCGAAGGTTGGCAGACCCCTGTGACGGGTGATTTTTCATGGCAAAGACAAGCATCCAAGATGATTCTAGATTTCTGTCTTGGGACTGTCTGGAATGGGGTGCCAGGAGGTAGGAGAGCCCTGGAGAGGGAGCACGTTCGGGGTGCAGGGAGGTGACGGTTTAGTCTTGGGCGGCTTGACCTGGATGTGGGAGGACCAAGGGGAGTTGCATGGACAAGCAGGAAGCTCATGGGAGATGACCGTGCTGGAGACAAAGCATGGAACAGAGGGCTTGCCTGGTCTTGGCATCGCCACTTCCTAAGACCCTCTGTGGTGGTGGTGATGATGATGACAATGGTGATGATGGCGGTGATGGTGACGGTGATGACGTATCAAGGGCTTACTCAGTGCCAGGCAAGCCCTTATCTAGTGATTTGCCCGCCACCTCCCATTTAGTGATCAAAACAGCCCTGAGATGTAGGTCTTGCCATCCTTATCTCAGGAAGAATTGAAGTTGAGAGGTGGGTCTTTGGCTGAGTTCCCTAGAAACAAAGCCTGAGAAAGAGACTTGAGTGTGCGGGGTTTATGAGTAAACCCAGGAAGGGGTGAGGCCACAGAGAGAAGCAGGAGAGAGAACAGGATGGGGGAGAAGGTGCCGTGGTGTAAACTCACACCAGGCATGCCAGGCTTCCGTGCCCCGGGTTGGAGGCTAGCCTCCAGGGCAGCACTCTGGAGAGGACCAGCAGGCATGCCTTCTCTTTGAGATGGCGCTTGCAGGTCAAGGGAGCAGCAGAATAGTGAGGGAATCTGCTCACGTGTCCAAAGCTATGTGCAGGCTTGGAGTTGTCTGTTCAGGTTGGTGTGAGCATGTGTTCAGGAGGTATTTGATGAATGATCCAGACCATTCTGAGTCCTGTTCTGAGGACTTTTCTTTTCTTGTTTGGCCCAGAGAGTGGGCCCTTCAAATCTCTGGGCAGAAGGCACCCCAGATACAAGCCCTCCCACTGCTGGACTTCTGACTTCTCTCCCCTTGCTGCCTATGCCACAGCCTTGTCCTCAGTCATGAGAGTCCTGAGTGGCTGCCCGAGGGATGCTGGGAGGCTGTGCTCAGTGGGGAGGAGGCTGCTAAGGCAGGAAGCCAGAGGCAGGAGGAGTTTCCTCAAGGCCCTGGAACTCCCTCACCCCCAGCTGTTGAAAGGGCAGGGCTCTCCTCATCCATGGGTGCAATATCCAAGTTACCCTTGTTAGAGAGAGCTCACTGGGTTCTCAGCATCTGGGGGCTTTTGAGGGGCCTCTGAGTGTCATCGCTGGTCTGACTGAGTGTGAAGGGCCCTCCTGGCTAGAGGTCCAGACCCAGTGGCTCCCAATCTTCTGTCTTTGGAGTGTGTGTGTGGTGGGAGGAGGGGATGTGGGTGTGTGCTCTCCTCTCTTTCCTGGTCCATGCCTCTCTCCATTTCTTTTTTAGTTTCTTCTCCCTTTAAAAATGATCCTGGTCGAGCATGGTGACTCATGCCTATAATCCCAGCACTTTGGGAGGCTGAGGTGGGAGGATGTCTTAAGCCCAGGAGTTCAAGACCAGCCTGGGGCAACATAGTAAGACCTCATTTCTACAAAAACTAAAAAAAAAAATCAGAGTACCATATGTTCTCACTCATAAGTGGACCTTGAACAATTTTCATCGTACAATAAGAAAGGGATTGGCAGTAGTGAGAAACTGCCGGGAGTTGGGGGGTAAGGGTGGGATTGGCAGTAGTGGGAAACTGCCGGGGGAGGGGTGCATGGCACGCCACATCAACAAGGGTACCTGCATAATGAACATTTGTATACCTAAGCCTGATTGTACCCCACATCTTTAAAATTAAAAATTAAAAACAAAACAAAATTAGCTGGGTATTGTGGTGTATGTTTGTAGTTCCAGCTTCTTGGGAGGCTGAGGCAGGAGGATTGCCCGAGCCCAGGAATTTGAGGCTGCAGTGAGCCATGATAGTGCCACTGTACTCCAATCTAAGATACAGAGTCTTCTGACACACACACAAAAAAACCAAAAACCAACCAAACAAATGATCCTTCTCTCAGTGTTATTCTGTATTCTTTTTCTCTTTCTCTGTCATCTTCTCTCTTCTGCTATGTGACTCTCTCTTTTAACTGCCTTTTCTCTCTCTCTATCTCTCTTTCTCTTCCTGGTTCCCTTTTCCCCTCTGTCTCACTTGATCTTTACCTCTATCTCTCAGTCTCTCCTTTCTTTCCCATTGCTACCTATAACTGGACTTGATGTGTGGCTGCAGTTCAACTTGAAGTTCAGGCAGGGACCAGTGACACTTTGGTCTGTGTGCTCTCTTCCTTCACTCCCTGTTCTGGCAGGCGGCCAGCCCTGGAGATGTTCTGGGTCCAGCGGGTGTTCCAGTTTCAAGAAGATTTCCTATGTCCTAGGGATGCCACCAAGTGATAGGGCTACAAAGGTGTAGCAGGGCAGGACTACAGGGGCTTTGGTGGCTGTGAGGGAGCATGATGCTTGAGGGTAGAAGTTCCAGGCTCTGTAGCATTGACTCCTTGGCTGACCTCCTTGCAGGACCACACTCCTTCTTCTGAGTAGGTCAGGCCATGTCTGTGTGTGTGTGTGTGTGTGTGTGTGTGTGTGTGTGTGTGTGTGTGTATACGCGCGCATGTTGGGGGTAGCTTATGCACGTGAGGGGAGAGGGTGCCAGGCCGACCCCTGCAGCTAAGAAAACAGAGCCAGGAGATGCAACCACTTCATGGGCTTGTTTTCCACCCATCCCTGGCCATTCTTGAGCTGTGATTCCAAACCAGACTCCATTTAGACAATAGCCCTGGGCCAGTTCTATTCAAGATGGTGGGAGGAACTCAATGGAAACCAAAGACAAGGATGGTGCAAAGCAGCCAGTTAGAGATATGTAGTTATGTGCACCGGGTAATTAGGACCCGACCCTACAGGAAGGGAAGGGCTGTATATGGTCCAGATCAATGCTTTTACTCACAGATGGGGGTCTAAGCCCAGAGAGGGAACTTGCTCATGGTCTTATAGGGAGCGGTGGCATATCCAGGGCAGAAGCCAGAGCTCCTGCTCTGAACCCAGGACTTTTTGCACAACTGGTGAACCCTCTTGGAAGATGTGGTTGTCTCTCTCCCTAGCAGGGGTCAATCCCTTCCTAAGGTTGTTGGCGGAACTCTGGGGAGGGGTTAGCCCGTCAGGCCTCCCCAGATGCCCTCACTTCCATTCCAGACACCCCCGACATTGCTACACCCAGCTTTAATTTCCCTGAGGGCCCCAGTGCCTAGACCCCACCTCCCCATGGACTCCACAATCCAGAACCATGCTGTGCCCCAACCCTCCATGGCCCAACTCTTGTCTTTGTCATCAGGGAACCAGGCAGCTACTCCAAGAAGTCTTCAAAGATTGTGTGCAAACCAACGTGCATGGGGTGATGATTGTGAGATGCTCTTCTGCACTTTGGTTTGTGTGCTCTCTTCCTTCACCCCCAGTTCTGGCAGGCGGCCAGCCCTGGAGATGTTCTGGGTGCCAGAGTTATGGAAGTGCCAAAAGCTGGACCTGCATGATGTTAAGACTTTTGTGCACTCAGTGCAAGAGGCAGAGCACCTCTGAAGGTGAGAAGGTGGTGAGTCCCGGATAGGTGGGGAGCAAGTGGAGTCCTAGGGGGATGCTCCATGGACCCAACATGCTGGTGTTCCAGCCTCAGGAAGATTTCCTATGTTCAAGGGATGCCACCAAGTATTGGGATGTAGAGGGACATTTGGCCCAATGGGGCACCTCGGGGGCTACAGATGAGAGTAGAAGGACAGAGGAAACTCCCAGAATGTGTTCTTCTGCATGAGACCCCAGGATCCTTGCATAACCAGGGTTGGGAGCTGTAAGGAGACCTCAGTAATGACCAAGATGAATTTCTCTTGCCAAGCATGGTGGTATTGGACTCAAAGTGGGATTTTAGCTTATTCAGAGAAAATATTGGACTGTCACAGTTGTGTTGAAGACATGGGTAAGACAATGAAAGAGGAATGAAGAGTCCCTGTCTCCCCTCCAACAGAGACAGAGTCTTTCCAGAGACCGCCATCCAAGAGAGCATCTCCTGGAATTCCAACAGGGTAGGCTGTGGAAGCCTATTCTGAAGCTGAAAGGACTTCTGAGTCACCCCGACAAGGCCATTCTGGTGATGAATCGGATCAATTAGGATAAACCACTTGGGACTGGGCCCAGGGACAAGCCCACCTACTCTGGTCTCCTCAATTCGGAGTCCCTGGAGGGGGACACGGCCCATAGAACTGTATTGACTGGCTCCTTCCTCCCTGCCCCACAGGAGGGATACTGCTTGAGGGAGGCCAGGCATTACTGCCTGCTGCTGCAGCACCTTTGTCCACACCTGGTGATGCGGGTGGGAGGGGCTGAGCAGGACTGAATAGGGGCCAAGTGAGGACTGACCAGGAAGGGGTCAGGAGGTGAGCTGGGCTTGGGTGCCTTGAGCCATGGAGTGCTGCCCGTCACAGCCAGAGGAGTGGTCAGCCGGCCCCACGGGGCTCCCCCACACTCAATCTCTGCTGGGAATGAATGCTCCCTTGTGCCAGCTCCTTGTCTGCCCTGAAGTAGGCCACAGAGTTGAAGGATCACAGGAAGCCTCGCCTCCAAAGCGTGGAATCACAGAAGCTGAAAGTCAGTGCCAGGTAGGATTCCAGGGTTTTTGAGCCTCTGAGCTCTGGCATCAAAAGGTGTTAGAAGTCTAGCACTTTTGGAATAACATTTCATGGCTCAAGTGATCTAGGAACCACAGAATCATAGAACCATGCCCTTGGATGACTCTTGGAGGTTCCCGAGACTGATCCACTCTCCGAAAGGAATGTAGCATTCATTCGCTTTTAGAAATTTTCAGAAGGTAGCAGTGTCTTCTTCAGAGAGGCAAGGAGATCACAGCAAGGAAGGACGGAACATGGGAGTTTTTTTGTGGGATGACTTTAGGAGTTCTGGGTCAGGATTTCTGACCCTGAATGTCTTTGTCAGTGGCTATCACTGAAATTCTGCCATCAGGCATGCTCTCCTTGAATCTTGAAAGCCCTTTAATCTCTAAGGATCTGCTTTGTCATAAACTACTCCCTGGTGAGTAACACTCTCAACACCTCCCCTGCGTAGTCTTCATGAGCAAAGCAACTCAATGTTGGTGACCCTAAACCTCTCCCTGCTCCAGTCTGGAGGGACCTCTCCCTCCCCTACCCCAGCACCATCTCCCACTCCAAACACCATCTCAGGGTCCTCCCTTCCTCTGTCTTGACCACCCAGCTCTGGGCAGGAAACCAGCCGCTAGGGAGAGGCCTTGGCTGTACAGTATGGTCCCACCTCTAATCCCACCACCTCCTGGGGACAGGCGGCAGGGGCAGCAGCCTGTAATTTGAGGGTGGGAGATGGGACGCCCAGGTCAGCTTTGACCACAGGGTCCCCAGAGGAAGGGAGTGGCCCAGGGGCTTGGAGAATCAAAGGCTTCCTCTCATCTCCCTTGGTGACCATGAAGATGAAAATATTTATGGACAATTTTTCTCTACTCTGGGGACAGGCCGGGCACAGAACGGGGCTGTTTTTTCCCTGGCTAGGACTGACTTTTCAGGATGGTGGGAGGTGGGACAAACACAGGTTGTTTACCAGTGCTACAGAAGCCCCAGAGAGACATGGCACAAACAGTTTCCCCTTTTTCAACAGGGACGTGAGTCTCTGGAAAATTGCCCAAAGGAACAAGGGTGGGTTTCTGTCCTCTGTTAGCTTAGTTCTTGGTGGGGTTGAAGGGATTTTTTTTTTTCACTGAGAGATGGGGCGAGTGTGTTTTGGTGAATAACATGTTTCCCATAATTTGCCTTTTGAAAACACAAGGAAATTTGCGTATGTGGCTGAAACGGCCTGGACAGAGAGCCTTCTGGAGAAGCCAGTCTTCATTTCCCCACCGTGTCAGGCTGCTCGAACTCAATAAACACTTGTTGACGGAATGAATGGGTCATAGAAATGGCAAGCCGGAGCTGGAAGGAAGGCCCCATGGAGATTCTCCAGGCCAAACTGCTCAGGTTTCAGGCAGGGAAACTGAGGCCCAAAGAGGGGAGAAGAGATGGGGACTGCATGCAATGACAGAGCTCATAGCTGATGATGGTGATGATAATGATGATAAAATCTTTTCCAATTGGGTGCTTTCCAATTTACCAGAAGCTTTTTCACTGGCCAGATTCCCAGTAAGACTGTGAAGGAGGCAAGAGAAAGATTAGAATCCTCTGCCTTTTAGACCAGGAAGGAGAAGCTCAACGATGTCAAACAACCTGTTGCTCAATCAGAAAGGGGTACTGTGTTAGCAATGGAGTCAGGCTGTTTCCCATCACTCAGTAGATGCCCCTCAGGTGAAATCCTCTCCCCACTGCGAATAGAGGGCCCTGTCTAAGCCCGAGTTTACTTTTTATTTTTTAGTCAGGGTCTCACTCTGCTGTTCAGGCAAGAGTGCAGTGGCACACTCGCTGCTCACTGCAGGCTTGACCCCCTAGGCTCAGGTGGTCTTCCTGCCTCAGCCTCCCAAGTAGCTGGGACTAGAGGTATGCACCACCATGCCTGGATTTTTTTTTTTTTTTTTGTAGAGACAAGGCTTCACTATGTTGCTGAGGCTGGTCTTGAACTCCTGGCCTCAAGTGATTCTCCCGCCTTGACCTCCCAAAGAGCTGGGATTACAAGCGTGAGCCACTACACCCAGGGTAAGCCTGAGTTTAAACCCATCCCTAACACACACTAGCTGTTGAAATGGCTCTCTGCCCCCATTTAAGCCTCCGTGTTCCTAGCTGAACATTTGGGGCTCGTACTCCTCATTGACTCAGGTGGCCTCACGAACTGGTATGAGAATAGCTTCAGAGAATGGATTTGAACCCTCCTTAGAATTGTCAAGCGCGGGGGTGAGGAGGGTGTCTTGATGTGCCGGTGGATCCCTCCGTCCACCCAAGAGAGACAGTGTTCCAGTTCCAGCTCTTGAGGTAAAAATAACTTTGAGGGAGGAGGGGGGTGGCTCACTAGGATATCTGGGCAGGATAAAAATAATCCCCAGGAGCAGCTGGCTCCTTTTCTCCACTTTGGTATTCACCCACAGTCTTCTGATCTCTTATTTGGTTTCACAAGTCAACCTACCATCCCAGGCAAACAATCCGCCTTGTTCTGGGGCCAGGCGGTGGCAAATATATTCCAAGTCCTGAGAGTAGAGGCTTTGGAAGCAAGAACTATGGGTCCCATCCCAGTTCTGTTTACAGCTCACTGTGTGGCTCCAGGCAAGTCGTTCTTAGAGTTTTCCTGTCCTTCCTCCATGCAGTGCTGTCCGATGGGGTGTTCTGAAGGATGGAAATGTTCTCTATCCGCGCTGTCCAGTCCAGTAGCACTGGCAACCTTGGCCACCGAGCACTTGGAACGTGGCTAGTGCAACAAGGAATCTTGATTTCTGATTTTTTTGAATTTTAAGGAATTAAAATTGAAATAAATAACATGTGGCTAGTAGCTATCATATTGGATGATGCAAACCATGAACTAGAAAGATCATATGAGAAGGAACCCCAGCCATGGACACAGACCCTGGCACATGAGAGATGCTTACTACTTCTTCACATCCTTTCTGTCTTCTGGTCCCTCGACATGAGAATTTTTGAGAAATTCTTCCTTCCTATTCTCTCTCTCGCTTTCTCTCTCTCTCTTTCTTTCTCTTTGAGTAAGAGTTTCATTCTGTCACCCAGGCTAGAGTGCAGTGGCACAATCACAGTGCACTGCAGCCTCAACCTCCTGGGCTCAAGCAATCCTCCCACCTCAGCCTCCAAAATGGCTGGGACTATAGGTGTACACCACCATGCCTAATTATTTTTATTTTTGTAAAGACAAAGTCTCACTATGTTGCCCCCTGGGCTCCAGTAATTCTCCCACTTTGGCCTCTCAAAGTGCCGGGATTACAGGTATGAGCCACCGTGCCTGGCCTTGAAATGAGAATTTTTTTTTTTTTTGAGTTGGAGTCTCACTCTGTCACCCAGACTGGAATGCAGTGGCCATTCCCGGCCACCACAGCCTCGACCTGCTGGACTCCGGCAATCCTTCCGCCTCAGACTTCCAAGTAGCTGGAACTACAGGCGCATGCTACCACGCCTGGCTGATTTTTTAATTTATTGTAGAGATGAGGTCTCGCCAAGTTGCCCAGGTGGGTCTCGAACCTGCGGGCTTAGGCAATTCGCTCACCTCGGCCTCCCAAAGTGCGGGATTACAGGCTGAGCCACCGAGCCCGGCCGAAATGAGAATTTATGTGTCTTTGAGTTGAATAATTCCGCGTTGGGGATTTTCAACTCTTCTTTGGAGACTGGCTGGAGTGGTGGATGGGTGGTGGGTGGAAAGGTGCCCTGGGGGCTTCTGTGATGGGTGGGTTGGGAGAGCAGAGGCATGGGTGAAGCAGGGGACAAGACCAGCTCAGAGGAAGGACAAAAATGGCTGTATCTGCCTATTCCCAACCCTATTTTTGATATTCACAGACACCAGTGCTGGAAACGGTTCATCTCAAAGTTCCCTTTCTTTGCATACAGGTGACTGAGATCATGAGCTATAGAATGAGATGATTCTAGGTTAGTATTTCAATTCCATCAGTTGCCAGCTGTGGGAACTTGGGCAAGTTGCCAACCCCTCTGTGTTTCATCTGTAAAATGGGTAGAACAACATCTGCTTCTGAGGGTTTTGTGAGCAATCAGTGAGCTACTGTGTGTAAAGCCTTTTTGCAGTGGTCCCAGCAAATACCAAGTGCTTAAGAAACGGAAGCCACAGTCAATCTTATAGAAGTTAATTTTAACTCCTACTCTCATGCCTGAGTCTAGTGAGATGTCTGGAAAGCCAGTAATGCTGTCTCTCCAGAGACCTCTTTTTTGGTGGTCTTCAGGCTGAGGAAGTGACCAGACATAGGAACACGTCCTGGTGCCCACAGACAACAGATAAACCACTGAATGCAGACTTGGAAGTCGTCCTGAAGTATCTCGTCAGAAAATCTCCTTTCCGACGCCCTTGCCAGATGGCAGTCTCCTGGGACCCATCCAGAGACAGGAACTCAGCCACCTCCGGAGGCCTGGGATCTCAGGATGGCTGCTTCACTGTGACTTCTCACCCTCGGTCCAGTCTCCATTTTTCAAACACAACTTCTTTTCAGCGCTGCCCCAGACTGGAAGTGTCTGCAGGTTAGCCCTGGAAAAAAATGCCCAGCCCAGAAGAAGCTGGCATCCATGGGTCAGGAGCAAAGTCATCTCTGCTGAATTGGAGGAACTGAAACTCAAACACTCAACACCCGCGCCTGCTTCAAAGTCGAGAATGACTTTCATCAGGGGGTCTTATTTTGTGAGCAAAAAAGTGATTGGTTCACCCATCTATCTATCCACTCCCTCACTGGACCGTAGTTATTGAGCATCTACTGTATGCCAAGTCCTAGGAACGGGGCAAAAATGAATTCCTCTCCCCAAGCTGCATAGCCGAATGGGGGAGACAGCTCTACTGAAGATCATGGTAACTGTATGACACAGACTATTAGGTCAGGTCTGGGATGAGGGTGAGGCCAGTGAGGTACTCATATCAGGAACAAAATTCAGCGTGATGCCACAAGACTCAGCCATCAAGATAAATAATCCTTTAATGCAGTGTTTCTTCAAAAATAAAAAGTATTGCAAGAAATATCACAATGAACCAAAGATCAAACTTTTTTTGTGTGTGTAGGTTGGAATCTCACTCTGTCATCCAGGCTGGAAGGCAATGGCACACTCTCGGCCACCGCAGCCTCGACCTGCTGGGCTTAGGTTATCCTTCCGCCTCAGCCTTCCAATTGGTTGGAACTACAGGTGCGCGCCACCATACCCAGCTAATTTTTTGATTTATTGTAGAGATGAGGTCTCACCAAGTTGCCCAGGCTGGTCTTGAACCCGAGGGCTCAGGCAATCCTCTCACCTCAGCTTCCCGAAGTGCTGGGATTATAGGCGTGAACCACCGCACCTGGCCCAAAGATCAAACTTTTAAATTAAGACAAGATCCGTGTTAACTAATTTTTCCTTTTGCTTCAGGCCCCGATATGACTTGATAGGGTTCTATACTATGGGAGATATACGGAGGGGCTGCTGTGGGACAGAAAAGACCTCTAATCCAGCCAGCTGTGTGCTGAAATTGGCTCAGACCAGCAGGCACACTTCTTCCCAGCTTCACACTCAAGGACTGCATGTGAGAAGCTTGAAATTGGCTGCACTGGGAATATTTACACCATGGCAATTGGTAGATGCTAAAAATAAAGACTTTTTTCCTCCCTCTCTAGAGGCTGGTTGTTACATACTTACCAGAACTTCACTCTATGTGGCCTGCCATGGGGGTGGGAGAGGGCTGGGGGATTTTAAGAAAGGTTTCCCAAAGGAGATACCACCTTCTGAATCTTGCAGAATAAGAATCTAGAAAAGGAGCGAAAGAACATCTTCCCAAAGAAGGAGCTTCCTGGGCAAAGCAACAGAGAAATGAGAAAAAATGGTATTATGTTTAAGAAACTATAGTGAGCTGAGCTGGAATGTGTGATGTCACTGAAAAAGGAAGTTTCAAGAAGGCAGAGATGGTCACAGTTCCAAGGAAGCCCTGCAAGTAAACAAGATCTGTGTCTATGCTCAAGGGACAAGGGGAGATCTAGGGAGCAGGAACGTGCACCCTTCCTCTGACAGGTTCCGAGTACTAGTCTGGGTAAGAAATGGCCACAGTGAACCAATACGTGTTTAATACCGAGGTCTCTGAGGAAAAGAGTTCCTGATGACTAGCATTTGTCAGTTTCTGAGGTGTAAATCTTCCTATCACAGCCAATTTCAAGCTACCTACATGATGTCATTGAATGCCGAGTTGGGAAGAGATGGTCAGCAGCATACCATTTTGCAATATTTCCAAGACATACAATAGATGTAAATTACCTCAAGGACATAGTAAAGTAAACGGTGGTAAAAATAACCAGAAAGAGATGAGTTTGGAGTATGTATTACATTGGTTATTAATACAACATACATCGCGATAAGTTTGTGCAGTTTAATTTTTATCTGACAGTAGCTCACAAAATTCCTGAGAGTTTAGCTGCCTGACCTAATGAACCAGCAGGAGCAGGTGTGACGGGTCACCACGGGAGAAGAGATTTGGGTCCTGACTTGCTGTATTGCTCTGGAAGAGGGGACTGCTGTCTGATTCCCTGGGCTTCATCATCCCATCTTGAGGGGACTAGACCAGGTTTATCAGAAAGTACTAGTTGCCTGACCCTTTGTGCACAGAGACAGGGATCGATCCAAACCTCCGAGAGACTTCCTGGGGAAAGGCAGCAGTCCTCAGGACATCAGAGTGAAGAGCAAATGATTCTCAGAGGGATTTTCATGCAGGAGGAAAAGCAGCCCAGTGCCAGCTTTGGCATAAGATGTCATGTCTTCGTCAGCTGTTACTTCAAGAATGCTGTTTCACTCTGAAGCCATTCGCACCTAAGCCAGCAGAGAAAATAATAGTAGTTGTAAGAAATGCAACCTATATTTATTGTGCTTTTACCGTGTACTGGACACTGTTCTAAGAGCTTTTTATTTTATTTTTTTGAGTTGGAGTCTCACTCTGTTGCCCAGACTGGAGTGCAGTGGCCGCTC
>NW_007087207.1:1343-13745 GCF_000164805.1 Carlito syrichta | reverse complement strand
GGCGATCCTTCCGCCTCAGCCTTCCAAGTAGCTGGAACTACAGGCTTGCGCTACCACGCCGGGCTGATTTTTTTGATTTATTGTAGAGATGAGGTCTCACCAAGTTGCCTAGGCGGGTTTCGAACCCGCAGGCTCAGGCAATCCACTCACCTCAGCCTCCCAAAGCGCGGGATTACAGGATGAGCCACCGAGCCCGGCTTAAGATCTTTCTATATGATGTTACCTAATCCTCAGCATAAGGTAGATGTTATTATTACAACACCAATGTAAAAGATGAGGATGCTATTATTATCACAATTTCAAAGACAGAGAGGCCAGGCTCAGTGGCTCATGCCTGTAATCCCAGTACTTTGGGAGGCCAAGGTGGGAGGATCACTTGAGCCCAGGAGTTCGAGAACAGCCTGGCAACACAGTGAAACCTTGTCTCTACAAAAAATACAAAAATTCACCGTGTGTGGTGGCACGCTCCCATAGCCCCAGTTACTTGAAAGGCTGAGGCAGAAAGATGGCCTGAGGCCAGGAGGTTGAGGCTGCGGTGAACCATGATCATGCCACTGCACTCCAGATTGGGAATGAGACCCCCAGTTAACAAATAACAAAAACAAAAAACAAAAAACAAAAAAAGAGAAAATCAGGCACAAAGAGTTAAATAGCACACTCATGACCACAGGGCCAGAAACTGGAACTAAGATTTGCACTGGGGGCCTGCGTCAGCCTCTACTGACATAGTCCTTGAGGGCAGCAAGAGAAAGAGCGTGCTTTTGAAGCCCCCAGCAACTAGGAGAGACCTCATCAGCTTGACCTTATCATGCTCAGACCAGCTGGATTTGACTGGATGGCTCACCTCCCAGGGTCTGATGAGGTCAAGAGAAATGAATAATCACCACGGAGGTGCATGTGGGTTACCTCAATTTTACAGGTGAGGAGACAGGCTCAGAGGGGTAAATGAATTCTGTCTCCCAAGGTCCTACAGCTAATAGCAGGTGGCACTGTGACATGAGCCCAGGTATATCAACTTGGCTGCACCCTGCTGACAGACTCAGACTCACAGCCCTTCCAGAGATCTAGATAAGTGAGACCCGAGGTAAGAAGCTGGTTGAAAAACTGCAGGAAACACGGGAAAGATACCTCTCAATGAGTCAGTTACTCCAAGAGAAAGGAGGGGTGAGCTACCCAGCTCTGGTCACCTAGTAGAGCACTTGTCATCATCTCCCCTTTGCTTGTGTCTGAGGGAGGTCCTGTGCTAGGGACAGCAGCTGGACAGGGTTGGTGCCAGGGAAGATACACAGGGCTCAAGTGACAATGCGTGCACATCTACAGCGCGCTGTAGGAAAAGCTGCAATGTTGTGACTGCGCTCAAGTAAGAGCAGGCTTCACCACCACATGGCAAGGGGTCTGGAGAGGCCCGCCTCGAGCTCTCACTGTCCTGCCCTTGAAGGGTCATGCCAGGTGTACTTTCTCGGGTCAGGAGCCACCGACTGGTACAGGGAGCCCCAAATGGAGTCTCACCTGGAGTTTCTTATTCCCATTGGGTCCCTTAGACACATTCTCGCTATGAAACCAGCCCTGGTGGCAGAGCCCCCCAGGGGTTTCACTGAGACCAGGCACAAGTCCATCAATAAATGAGGCTGACAAGTTGGTATAAACCACCCTGAAACTCCTCAGAATCATGGGTGCAAAGCGATGCCATTAATCAGTATATCTCATGTGTCAACCAGTGGTCACTGTCAGGCAGTCACAGGCCCCAACCACAAAGACAAGAGCAACATGCTCAATAAGCATTCATCCACTTAGGCTGGAAGGGATGGACCATACAAGGGCACAATTCACAGGGACAAAATTTTACTGCCCTGGAAGAGGCATGTGAGAAAGTTTTAGGGGTTCCTGATGGTCATCAGATCAGTGTGAATGTTGTGGTGTGATGGCCAAAAAAGCTAATATGCACACAGGTTGCATTCACAGGAGCATAGACTGTATATGGGAGGAGGTGGTAGCCTTGCTCACCAATGTGCTAGTCAGAGGCCACCCAAATCTTTGAGCTCTCCCGTGTTCACTTGGCAGTAGTTGGGTACTGAAAACCCACAATGCTCTTAGAGGAGACAATGATGAAAGTTATGAAAGAGGGCCAGCGATGAATGGGAATACTGGGCCTGGAGAGAGGATGACTTGGAGGGAGGGAGGGAAGGGCTGCTACTTGCAGAGTGATTTCAGCCAGAGTTAGCCTCAAGTTGCTGGAGTGGCAGTTCTCAAGTCATTGTACAAAGGGCGTTGGCACGATGGTACTTGGAGATGCATCTGAAAAGCTCTTTGCGGAAGTGGCTTCTTGGATGAGAAGCAGAGTGTCTGTAGCTCCTCTGTCTTCGTGTTGTGATGGGGAAGTACTCAAAGGTGCCTGTGTGGGCCAGCTCTTCCTGGAAGGAAGGTATTGCATCGCGTGATCTGGCATGGGGTCACAAGGCAGCCCAGACCTTGGAGTGGAGATTGCAGCTGGCGGAGAGGGTGATGACCCCTAGCATGGCTGTCTCTTCAGCACGTCTGACAGCAGACTTGCCATGTAGGAGTTGACTGATGAGATCGTGGAGCCCACCGGGCATTGGACTGGACACATTCAACTCTGTATTTCCCTTGGTGTTTCCATCACCTGCTGACGCCGACTGACCCTGCCTTGGGCTATGAGGGAACTGCCTCCCCTCCACACACGGGACTTGATGTATAGTCATGAGCACCATACTTGAGATGGTAGTTCTAGTCCCAGTTGTGTCACTTTGCTGCTGACTGACCACCCGCAAGACCTTTCCTTCTGGGTTTGGTTTATCTGTAAGCCAAAGACGCAGATGTCTGTCATGCCAACCCTGGGGGGCTGAATGGACATCCATGTCACTTGAATGAACTTGAATCTTGTGCTGTCTGTGGAGGAGGGATTGTGTTGTCTTTGTCACTGTGATCTCCTGGTCTGTCTGGTACAGACCAAAGTTCCTGTCTTTCTGGTCCATAAGCTAAGATGCTTTCAGCTGCCAGTGAGGGAACATTCAACTACAAGTGGCTACAGCAATGAGAAATACTATTGTTTTGAGAAAGGACAGTCCAGTGGTACCTAATTCAGTATCTCAATAATGCCTTTAGACAGTGCATGGTGGGTCATGCCTGTCACCCCAGCACTTTGGGAGGCTGAGGCAAGAGGCTCACTTAAGGCCAGGAGTTTGAGACCAGCCTGGGCAACACAGAGAGAACTTGTCTCTCTAAACAAACAAACAAACATTTCTAAGGACTTGGTTTCTTTCTGCCTTTCCTCTTGGGCTTCTTACCTCGTGGTGGCAAGATGGCTGCAACCCCTCCACACAGCACACCTCATCCCACAAAGTCCAAAGAGAATAAAGGGCTATATTGCCAGTCTGTGTCCACTTATAAAAGTGAAAAACACTTTCTCAGAAGGCTCCAGTGCATGTCATTCCTCTCGCATGTCTATGGCCCAACTGTCTCTTACGTCTGTGTCCAAACCACTCACTGGAGACCACCATGCTGGGCTTTGTTCAAGCAGGACTTAACCCTGGAGGTTTGGGAGCAATGTGATCACCACTGGAGGATGAACAGGGTGAATGAAGATGGAACTCTGCTAGCAAGGACCAACCTACTGTGTCTGCCCCTGTCAGGGGGTGTCCTAGGAGAAGGATCAACCACACCCAGCTCTGCCTGTCTTCCCTTTCTCCCTTCCTTTGTTCATCTGACAAAGGAATTCTATGGAGATAAGACCCAGCTGAGCCCCCAAGGGCTCCCAGTGGAGGCTGGGCTTGGGCAAAGCCCTTCCTTTTAGATTTGGTTTCTTCATCTCTAAACTGAAGATACAGGGCCAGGCAGGACGGGGCAGGCACCGTTGAGCTGTGGGGATACTGAGGCAGGACTTCCCTGAAGCCAATGCCCGAAAACCCTCCCAGCTCCTCAACTGCTTTGTCTCCACTCTGGGCTGCTGAGGTGACCCAGAGCTCATCACTAATGGCCTCCAGTTCCTGACACATCATCAGGGAGAGACCAGAGACCTCAACTTGCCACAATTCTCCCATCTGGAAAATGGGCCTCACTCTTCAAGGATGAGTAACTGTGTTGAAAGATGAAGAGACAGGTTTGACCCTCTACAGTTAGACATAAATGTGGGCAGAGGCCCGCCCTCTCATCCCAGCCCTAGCGTTGACTTTGTGTGACCTCGAGAAAATCACATACCATCTCTGAGCCTCAGTTTCCCCACCTGCAAAACAAGGAAGTTGAATGAGGCAGCTCTATTGGTCTTCCAGGTCTGAATTTTTCTTTTTTTTTTGAGTCGGAGTCTCACTCTGTCGCCCAGACTGGGGCGCAGTGGCCGCTCCCGGCCACCACAGCCTCGACTTGCTGGGCTCCGGCGATCCTTCTGCCTCAGCCTTCCGAGTAGCCGGAACTACAGTCGCGCACTACCACGCCCGGCTGATTTTTGATTTATTGTAGAGATGAGGTCTCGCTGAGTTGCCCGGGCGGGTCACTGAATTTTTCTTAGGGCCCCATATCTGGATTAGTGCCCCCCACTGCAAGGGGGCCTGGGGTCTCCCAGCCCTTTGCCACCTGGCCCAGCCCTGGGGAAATGAGTCTGGATGGGGGGAGGGGGCGGAGGGCCCAGGGGAGAGGACATGGGGATCCTGTGCCCTGAAGATGCTGCCTTCCTGGATAGCGGCCCAGGGGCTTCCCTCGGTCCCTGCTCAACTCCTTCCGGTAGAGTGATTGTCTTTGGGGTCTTGGCAGCTGCCAGACCAGAATGATGTCACCTCTCAAGCAGAGCCCAGGCCCTAGGAAACCAGCAGGCCATGATGCCAGCCAGCATGATGCCAGTCCCCTGGGACTGGCGTGGCGGTGAGCAGCGAGTGGGGCGCTATTAGAGACTGCCTCTCTCTCCGGCCAGGAGTTCGGTTCAGTTCCTGTGACTGAAACGCTTTATCCTAGAAGCCGAGAGCGGGCCAGAGCGGGCCCCTGCCCTCGGGGAGCGTAAGATCTGCTTATTGACCCTGAAATTCCGGGAAGGACAAGCCAGCAGGTACACATTCCTGCCATCATTGCGTGTGTGGCTGTCTAGGTTCTGCCGCTGGGCCAGGCTAACTCCCTCACTCCCTCCAGGCTCCTGCTCAGATTTCACCTCCTCTGGGAGGCCTCCCGTCCCCATCACTCTCAGTCTACTCCCTGCCGAGAGGTCCACATGACACTCATGACACCCTGATGTCACAGGACAGATTTGCTTGCATATGTCCTGTTCCTCCGCGAGGACAGGTGCTGCGAGTTGCCTTCATTCGTGCACCGGAAATGCCCCAAGTTGGGTCTGCCCTACGGCACATGCCCAACAGGTATTGGCTGAGGGCAGAGGTCATCACATAGAAGAAGGAACAGGGGGCAGGGGGAGTTAGCCTGGTCTCATTGGGTGAAGTTTACTTTCTTTTTTTTGAGTCGGAGTCTCACTCTGTCGCCCAGGCTGGAGTGCAGTGGCATGCTCATGGTCACCCCAGCGTCGACCTGCTGGGCTCCTGTCATCCTTCTGCCTCAGTCTTCCAAGTAGCCGGAACTACAGGTTTGTGCTACCACACCCAGCTAATTTTTGATTTATTGTGGAGACGAGGTCTTGCCAAGTTGCCCAGGCTGGTCTCGAACCCGCGGGCTCAGACAATCCACTCGCCTCGGCCTCCCAAAGTGCTGGAATTACAGGCTGAGCCACCGAACCCAGCCGAACTTTACTTTTGTCGGTTCATTCATTTATTCATCATTCCCTCAGCATTTGTGGAGAACTTCCTAGGCGCCAGGCACTGCACTTTGTGCCATTGTCAGACGGCAAAAATGGCAACCCCGTCCAGCCGGGACCACAGCTTGTATTTGCCTTTGGTCCTCTCCCCCACCTTGGGGAGGTGAATCTTCTCTCTCCCTTCTCTTTCTCTAAGTTACTTTTAAATAAACTTTTCTTTCTTTGCCTCTTTGTGTGTTGCAATTCTTTGCATCACTCGGATCTCTGGATTGCTGGTGCTGCACCTCCCCTCGCCTCTCCATCCACCCTGGCTCAGGCTGCATCTACCTGCTGGCTGAGTCACCAGGGAAAGAATGACTCTCAGAGCCTCATCCTCCTCCTGACCTAGCAAACGCACTCAGCCCTGGTCATCCCTTACTGGATTGGATTTACTGTTGAATAACAGCCTCATACTCCCAAGCTCCAGGGCCCACGCAGATAGATGATCACACTTCATGCACCTGTTTTGCAGCTGGGGAGAGTGAGGCAACTCTAAGACTTGCCCTGATTGTGTACATCTCCCGTGCTACATGCTGGGCGGGGCTCAAAGATGAAAGAAAGACTCATCCCGGTGTGCCCAGCCATGCAGGGTGTTGGGAAGGTTAGGGGACTACTGTATGGGTCCCTGGTTCTCCTCCCAGTCCTGCAGTACTGGTTAAACAGGAGGGCTTGGAGGCCGGACTTCCTGAACTGTATAATCTCCTTTCTTCAACCCGTAGTGCTTTGTGAGCAGAAAGTCCAGCCATATGCACAGTGGGTCTTCAGAAGGGCTTGGTGAATAAGTCACTGTGGATTGATACCTGGGCAGTGGTCAACCTCTGTCCCATGGGGTAAGACTTCATCTAGTGGGGAGAATGGGCGGGGGTGGGGTGGGAAGCCAGAGCTGGAGAGCAGACCCAGGAGGCCCCCTTGCTGGAGCTTCAAGGGAGCCAGCATACCAACTAGTGGGTGTTTTCCTTCCCCCAGTTAAAAAAAAAAGGATTTGATCCAGTGGTTCCTTCATAGGCATTTCTTGAGCACCTACTATGTGCCCACCATTGACGCTGTTGAGACCAAGTTTTTGTTGTTTTTGTTTTTTTTAGATAGGAAAAAGGAAATTTATTTTGATCTCAAATAGAAAAAGACTTAGATCGCTTTGATCGATTTTTTCTGTCTTATTAAAAGTGATTTGAAAAATCACACCTTTGGTTTAATTATTAGTGATTATACTGTCGTTCTCTTCTCTTGTGTATTTAACTATGTGCAAAATCAAGTTTATGTAAATACTGAACAGTGTTATAAGAATCTGATTAGTGATTGTCTAAGCCCGGAGGCTTGAGACCAGCCTGGGCAACTTGGTGAGACCTCCTTTCTACAATAAATCAAAAAATTAGCTGGGCATGGTGACGCACACCTGTAGTTTCAGCTACTTGGAAGGCTGAGGCAGAAGGACGGCCTAAGCACCGCAGGTTGAGGCTTACAGCGGTGGCTGTGAGCGTGCCGCTGCACTCCAGCCTGGGAGACAGAGTGAGACTCCAACTGGACTCTGGTTGAATGTTGAGCTGGGGTTGTCAGACTCATTACAAAACTCACCAAGGGGCCACTGCCTTGCTAGACTCTGGTGTGGCCATGTGCTCTTTGAGTTATGGCTGTTGCCATGCTTCCTGGCTTTGGTCCTCTCCTCCACCTTGGGGAGGTGAATCTTCTCTCTCCCTTCTCTTTCTCTAAATTACTTTTAAATAAACTTTCTTTCTTTGCCTCTTGGTGTGTTGCAATTCTTTGCATCACTCGGATCTCTGGGTTGCTGGTGTTGCGCCTCCCCTCACCTCTCCATTCACCCTATCCGAACCCTATCTCTAATTTACTTTTAAATAAACTTTTCTTTCTTTGCAAAAAACAAAAACAAAAAACAAAAAACCAAACCTCACCCAGTAGAAAGCCCTGGAAGTTATTGTGAAGGTGGTCGACTCCCTTGGTATTCAGGAGAAGGGTACTTGTCTGGGAAGTCCACACTCTAATTTGCCCGAAGGGTGCGCTCGGCTCCCCAGCCTTGGCGGACGCCCCTCATCTCCCTGCCTCTGCTCGCTCTGCTCCCTCCTCACCTCTCCTTGAGACCAACAGTTTTGGTCAAGGCAGATGTGCCTCAGAGAGCAACGGGCCCATGGCTGATCTGCATGAGTGGGGAGCAAACTATGGGGTCCCTGAAAGTCCCCACAAGGCCAGGGGTTTCCCTCCTTCAGCTTCATCCCTGAAGTGTCTACCTAGCCCTGGAAGTCACTGGCCATGCAGACCCTAGGTTTACTGTCTTCTGTCCCATAGAGGTGCCCCCCTCAGGGCTGGCTGGTGAGCATCCTGTCCCCTTCACAGGGTGGGGAACAGCCTGTGTCCCCCACACTCAACTTCCATCAGTACTGTTCATGCCCCGTCACTGGCTCTGTACCAGGAAGCTACCTGGCAGGAACACTGGGTGCAAAGAGGCATCAGAGGCAGAATACAAGGCCCCTTCCTGGGAATTCTCATCGGCACCTGTCTCCTCTTTCCCGCTGTCTGTGAGCTCCTGAAAGGCCTCAGGTCTCCTCTCCCTCCTGACCCAGCAAGGTGCACTGAGCCCACAGTCTTTACTTGCTGGGTTGGATTTATTGTTAAATAACAGCTCCGTACTTCCAAGCACCAAGGTCCCATGCAGACTTTCACATTGGATGCACCTATTTTACAGATGGGGAGAGTGAGGCTGTGGGCAGGGATGTCCTCAATCCTGTTGAGCTCCCAAGAGGTTCCCATGGATCTTTGGGGCCGTCCTCTGCAAAACGGGGCTCTCTGGCACTAAGCACTGCCTACACGGATTTGTAGGGAGGTGAAGATTTGGAAAGGCCTTGGTGCTCAGCCATGACCTGCTGCCTGATTTTTTTTTTTTTCCTCATTTATTTACATGTTTATTTTTTGTCCATCTTTCCCTGGGCAGAATATAAATCCCATGAGAGCAGAGACCTTTCAAATTATTCATCACATATGTTCTGTAACTGCCTGATTTTTAAGGAAGTTCATCCCCTTGCCTGGAAATGGCTTTGTGGCATGGAGTTGTGTAATGCCGCCCACATGGTACAGTGGGGAATACTGGATAGACCACTAGGCTCCTCTCCTCACTCTTTCAAAATCTGTCTAAAATCTACCTCCATCCTCCTGGTCTTTCTGTGACTCTTTACCGGAGATGTCCCTTCTCCATGGCTGTGTGTTTATCCAGCATGCCCTTCAGGATCCAAATACCACCTCCTTCTGGAAGCCTTCTTTGGTTTTTCAACATCCTTTAGTTGGCTTGACAATCCAATTGATCCATAACCTCTTCGATAGCATCTGAAGGGAGGTACTTATTGAAACCTGGAATAAACTTAGTTTTGCGTAGTCTTTTTGCCTCAGCATAACCATTTGTGCTTTGACTGACATGCTTTGAATCTAGCACAGGTTAGACAGAGAAATTTCCAACAGGCAAATTTTAGGAAGCATTCAGACATTTCACTGCAGGCCAAGCAGCAGCCTATCCCACCCCTTCAACAAATCTCCATCAGATCCAAGACAAAGACAGAGCCATAGAAATGATAATAGGCTGGGCTCTGTTGATTCCAGCACTTTGGGAGGCCAAGGCAGGGTGGACTGCCTGAGCCTGCGGGTTCGAGACCAGCCCAGACAGCTTGGCGAGACCTCGGCTCTACAATAAATCAAAAAACTTAGCCGAGCATGTTAACATGCGCCTGTAGTTCTGGCTACTTGGAAGACTGAGATGGAAGGATCACTGGACTCCAGTTGGTCAACGCTGGGGTGGCTATGAGCGTGCCACTGTACTCCAGTCTGGGTGACAGAGTGAGACTCTAACTCAAAGAAAAAAAGGAAAGTGAAAAATAGGTAAAAAGAAAGAAAGAAAGAAAACGCTTCCAGGCAAAATATTATTAGCAAATGATGCAATTGCTTGTGAAAACCTCATCTTTCACAGTGGTTTTGATAAGAGCTCTCTCACTTAAGTTTTGACCCCTATAGAATTGATCCCATCTTCACAAATATTCTTGAGTTCATCTCTTGAATTCTTGAATTCAATGCTTGAACTTAAAAAAAAAAAAAAGAAATGATAATAGACCACTTTTTGGTCAACGAATTTTTGGATTGCAAATGTCTAGCAATTCTCTAGCAGGAAAACCCCCTCCCCTTGTCTTCTCCCATCTAACCCACCACCTGAGGGCAGGAGATGATAATATTCTGCGACCTCAAGATATAAGACTCATGTGACTACAATCAACATCAAAGACCCGCAACCCTGAAAACTCCTTTGGGTCAAAATCCCTCTACCCAAAAGTCCTTAAATATACCCATTTTGTGGCCCTTCGAGGCCACACTTTCCTCTGAGTGTTGGCTCTTTTTACAATCTGTGAAAGGCGAATAATAAAATTTACTTCTTTCTACTCTCTTACTTGGTTGCAATCTTGCATTATTCCCATGGCTGGCACTGGCTGTGGCCCACCTTGCCTCAGTTGACCCTTTCAGCATCTACGCTATTTTCTTTATATTATATTTATGTGATTGCAGGGGGTTCTCCATGACATGGTGGTGTCTGATGTCTCCCATCCAGACTCTCTTCCCTACTCCAAGTTGCTGTGCATGTCTCCTGTCCACAGGACACCATGTGTACACACCCAGCAGTCAGGGCCATGTGGAAATTTCTTTGTCCCTTCTCTCACAGTGACAGACCCTTTCCCTCCAGAGTCTGTACAGGAGTTTGCATACTGGAGGAATTGAAAAATAAACTTGCCAAGTGTGGTGGTTCATGCCAGTAATCCCAGCACTTTGGGAGGCTGAGGTGGAAGGATTGCTTAAGCCTAGGAGTTCAACAACAGCCTGAGCAACATAGCGAGACCTCGTCTCTAAAAAAATAAAAAATATTAGCCAGACCTAGAGGCATGAACCTGTAGTCCCAGCTACTGGGAGGCTGAGGCAGAAGAATTGTCTGAGCCTAAGAGGTCAAGGCTGCACTCCAACCTGGGCGACAGAGTGAGACCCCGACTAAAGAAAAGGAGGGTCAGCTGGGCTTGGTGGCTCAGCCTGTAATCCTGTGCTTTGGGAGGCTGAGGTGAGTGGATTACCTGAGCCTGCGGGTTTGAGACCCGCCTGGGAAACTTGGCGAGACCTCATCTCTACAATAAATCAAAAAATCAGCCGGGCGTGGTAGCGCATGCCTGTAATTCTGGCTACCTGGAAGGCTGAGGCGGAAGGATCGCGGGAGCCCAGCAGGCGAGACTGTGGTGGCCGGGAGCGGCCACTGCACTCCAGTCTGGGCGACAGAGTGAGACTCCAACTCAAAAAAAAAAAAAGGAGGGTGAAGATAAATAAATTAATTAAAAGCTTACTTTAATGACCAGTGGCCATTAATGACCAATCAATTGTGTCCCAGGCTCCATGTGTCCTGCTGGGTGTGGTAACACTGAAATGGATCCTGGCTCTAACAAGGGCAACACCATGTGATGTGTGCTACATATGGGTGAGGGCAGAGGAGCTAACTAGAGTCAGGTGGGCTTTGAGCTGCACCTTGAAGGACAACGGGGCTGTGAACAGGCAGACAAGGGACAAGGGAGCCCTGGGAGGAAACAGCATGGACAAGGCCTCCAAGAAGCTGAGCTGGCGGAGCCTAGGTGCAGGTGTCAGAGAGGCTGGAGCTCAGGTTGCAGGCTATGAAACGGGAGACTGGCGGAAATTTGCTCAGAACACCTTCAAGGCTAAGATTTGGATCATCATGCCAAGATGCAGAAGTAGGAGTTAGGCTACCTGGGTTCAAATTCCATCTCCATCTCTAACCAGTCTATATCACATCTGTAGATAGGACTCCTTCAAATGGCAGAGACACTTAGTCCAGTGCCAGTGCAGGGCCTGGACTAGGTGAGGCAGAGACAGAGGCAAAGGACCAGGGGCTGCTAAGAAAACTCGGCAATGGAGGTGCTAACCCTCTCCTAAATAATCAAAATATGTAAATTTAATGCTTTAAAGGTATCAAAACTGGCCGGGTGTGGTGGCTCAAGCCTGTAATCTCAACACTTTGGGAAGGCCAAGGCGAGAGGATGGCCTGAGCCCAGAGGAAAGTTGCCTGGATAACTTGGTGAGACCTCAAGCTCTACAACAGATCAAAAAAATGTAACTGGGTTGGGTGGCGCACACCTGTAGTTCTAGCTACTTGGAAGGCCGAGGCGGAAGGATCACCAGAGCCCAGCAGGTGGAGGCTGCGGGGGTGGCTGTGAGTGCCCCTGCACTCCAGCCTGGGCGACAGACAGAGTGATTCCGACTCCTCTCCCCACCCAAAAGTCTCAAAACGAAGGCCAAAAAAAATCCACAAGGAACAAAACGTCAAAAGTGTCAAGAACGACGGGATCTGCCTGGCACAAAGCAGGCAACTCCGACGGCATCAGCGATGATCGGACCGGGAGTTCACTTTTGGGGCCGCGGACTTGCGAAAACCTGGAACACCCCTGCCGTCTCTGCCCAGCAACATGCACGGCGTGCACAATTTGTGCACGGTTTAGGGGTGTTCCCGCACTCCCCGGGGTGCGTCCACAGGGCGCTCGAGAACACCGGCTCAAGGCCGGGATGCGGGGATGGTTCCACGC
>NW_007087207.1:0-1103 GCF_000164805.1 Carlito syrichta | reverse complement strand
CCCCGCCCCCGCGCCCGCCGCTGCGGGGACCCATGAACACAAATGCCGTTAGGCGCCCGAGGAAGGACCGACCGGCCAGCCTCGCGCTTAGGGACCCAGTAAGTGCCCGGGCTCTCCTGGAGCGCTGGGTGTGCTGGCGTGCGTGCGCGTGAAGTGCGCGCGTCGGGGGAGGTGGTACACGCCTGGGGATCGAGCCCGTGGGCGCACATGTGCCGTGGACGCTCGAAGAGAGCTGTGTGCCTTGGGTGTGTGCGCGGTTGTGTGCACTGGGGGGGGGTCTGTACGTGGGGGGGGGGTGTGCACATGGGGGACTGCGCTCCTGAGTGTGCGCACTCGGGGTGTGTACGTGGGGGGTGTGGGGGTGGGGGGTGTGCACGCGAGTGTGTGCGCTCGGGGTGTGTACTGAGGTGTGTTTGCACGTGGGGGTGTGCACGTGGGTGGTGCGCGCGCGGGGTGTGTGCGTTGAGGGGACGTGACCAGGAGGGTGTGCATTTGCGCGTTAGGCACTCCGTGCATGCATCTGCGTGTGTGGGGTTGGCGTGCGCCTGCATGTGAATAAGTGCGAGTGTGTATGCGTGTGGGGTAAGCATGGATGTGTGTGTGCACCAGTGAATGAGTGTGAGTCTGTTTGCTCGTGAACGAGTCAGGGACGCAGAGGCGGGAGGGTTCTAGTCCCAGGGCTGGACTGGGGGTGTGAGTGGCGAGTGGGTGTGAGAATTTGCCCGGTGTTGGCGGTGGGTTAAGGTGGGCAGCTCTGCGTTCCATCTGAAATCCGAGGGCGTCTTCGGTTGACTCGAGCTGGGGGACGAAATTCCCATTTCTGGGAGAGCGAAGGGAACCGCGGACATTTCACAAGCCCACCCACTACGTTCTCCAGGGCGCTCCGAGTCTGGGGGCGCAAACTCTTTGACGGGCGGTGGGGGTGGGGACACTGGCTGTCGTGGGAGTCTGGACACCAAGTCCTGGTCCCAGCTCTGTCCCGGAACTATGGGCTCCTTGAAGGAGGAGAGTCTGTTCTCTCCCCCTCCGCCACGACCCCCCGGTTCGAGGGCTCCTCCTCCCACGAATCGGGAGTTCCTAATCTCGGAACCGTGAGCAGTCAC
>NW_007087206.1:0-797 GCF_000164805.1 Carlito syrichta | reverse complement strand
CCACAAAACCATAATAAAAACTATTGATTAAAAAAAAATTTTTTAAATAAAAATAAAAATCTCTCATTCATGTCACCAAAAGGGTGGGGGGGCACAAATAATGCAGACCACAAGCCACAGAAAGACTGACTTCTTCATTGTCACCCTTTAGAATGCCTGCACATTCCTGCCTCTAAACCTGTGTTGAAAGGGCATTTCACACACTATCTATAAAACTATTCAACTTGTGTCCAGCCTATAAGTTAACACATATAGGATTTTCTATGTATGAGCACAAACATAAAGTTCTAAGCAACTATATATATCTACTGCTGAACTTATATACATAAGTTGCATATATGTATATGTATATATATATGTATATGTATAAATAAATTCAGCAGTCCTGAGAGATAGATAATATCACCTTTCCCACTTTACAGTAGAAGGGACACTGGCAGAGAAATGATAAGCAGCTTGTTCAAGGTCAAACAGTTAATAAATTGCAGCTGTGATTTGAACCCAGACAGGATGGTTCCAGTATGGTTCTGTGCTCTCAGTCACTATGATACTCTACCTATCTGATTTCAACTTTTTCCAGCTCCAATTCCAGCTTCCCACAGATGTTTCTATGGCTCAGTCGAACACAGATTGCTTTCTTTTTGTTCTATATCCTTACTACTTATCAACTGGACAATTCAAATGGCATTTAATCTTCTGACAGTACATAGGTGACATATTCTTCATGTTTTCCTGGAGTTTTTTTTGGTTTTTTTTGAGTTGGAGTCTCACTCTGTTGCCCAGACTGGAGTGTAGTG
>NW_007087205.1:11303-11731 GCF_000164805.1 Carlito syrichta | reverse complement strand
TCGCGCGGCTCGCGCGCGCCGTCCCCCAAGCCCTCCCGCTCCCCTTCCCTCTGCCCCTTAAAAAGGGGCTGGAGCCGGGAAAGATAAGACAGGCCATCCTCCGTCGGGGATCCCGCGATATTAAAGATCAAACGCAGCATCCCCGGGACGCCCAACGCGCCCGAAACAAAGGGGCGAGGCTGGGAGATGCTCATCGGCTCATTACGGCTGCAAATATGATGCAAATTTATCTTGGCACGGAGACGGCGACAGCGAGTTTAAGTGCGGAGATAATGCCGGAAAATTGAATGTTCATCTGGGCATGGGAAACGGCCCAGTGGGCTCCGCGGGGCTGCGCGTCTGGGGAACGGCCGCTTTGTGCGCCTATCAGACCTCCACGCCCCTGGTTGGGGCGAGAGTTCATATGACTTATAATTGATACTTGAAAT
>NW_007087205.1:7021-11283 GCF_000164805.1 Carlito syrichta | reverse complement strand
TGGCGAGAGAGGAAGGAGAGAGTGGCCGGGCGATCTCGAACCCAGAACGGGCACTCCCCACGCCCGAGCCCACTGCAGGGAGGCGCGAGTGAAGGGGAGGGTGAACGGAAAATGAGTCCCCAAACGCGGGGGTCTCCCTCTCCCACGGTGGTGGGCTCGAAGGATCTGCATCGCCACGAGGCAGGCGTTTGAAAAGAATCCAAAGGAGCGAGGCTGCCTGCGGGGCTTGGGTGCCTGGGCTGGCTCAGGAAGAGGGACTTGAACTGGGGACGGACGGGAGCCTCGGGGGTGCTCCGGGGAAGGAGAGCTGCCTGGCAGGGCAGGGGGAGGTGGGACCGGTCCAGGATGCTCTGGGGGTCCGCGCAGAGGGAAGGGAGGAGGCCTCGGTTCTGGGGACCCTCTCCTCGCCTCGCCCCAAGGGCACCGCCCTGCCCTCCATGCTTGCTGACCCCGTCAGCGTTCTTGGATCCACTCAGGGACTGTCTGGGGAATTACAGCCCCGGGAAACCAACTCTAGATCCTGACACTTCAGAAGAGAATGCTCTGAAGTGCAGGGGTGAAGAGAGATGATGGAAACTACAGTGGACAGAAAATAATTCTCAAAAAAAAAAGACCAAGACAAAACCCCTCCCACCTCCCAGTACAAAATCTCCCGCACCCTAGAGAAACATGGAGCATTTCAGCCGAGGACCGTTCGGGCGCAAGCCATCCAATTACCAGGAAATTATGATCTGACGTCAGGGGGAACCATTGGAGAGCCAATATGTATGACTCTCCTCTCCCTGGTTTGCATGTTTGCAACGATTGTTTAATCCAAGCCACCAGAAAGTTATCAACGGGCACCAAAAAACGCTTGAAGAGCAAATGACCGGTGACTCTGGCCCCTGCCACCTCCGGAACCTGGGAGGGTCTGGCATGGTCAGCGGTAGGGAGGGGACTTCCTCCTGGGGCCTCAGCTTCCTAAATCCGTCCTGCAAGAGGAGGCGAGTGAAGCCTGTTGCGTGTGGATGGCTTTTGTTCCTTTGGCGTTAGGGCGAAAGACAAAAGAAACAAAGATGCCGGTTATTGGAACTAATTAACCATTAAGTGAGATGTGTGTCCTTTTCTCTCCAACACTGAAACGGAGGGAAAGTTGATGAGGGTTGGGGGGAGGAGTCCTGGGAGAACCCGCCCACCCCAGGGCGCTAAGGAAAGGGCATCTAAGCCTCATCTATGTGTGTTCACAAACAAAGCCAGGAGAGCTGAGTGTATACATATATGTAAATATATATTTCTATACTTTTATAAGAGAGCAAGAAATCTGGAGAGGAACCTGGAATTGATTTTTTTCCTTGTTCCCTTGAAACGAGGCTGGAGTGGGCAGCGGTTAGTTAGGGTGGGAATCGTGTGTTGGGGGGTGCGGGGAAGAGAGCTGTTGGGAGGAGAGGAAAAAATCTCGGAAAAATTAACATTATTGGTATCTTTCTATATAAAGATGCAAATGGCATTTTATCTTAACTTGGCCCTGTGCTGTAGTCAGTGTTTATGATTAATTATCTCCTTTTTCATAAAAATAAATCATGTTAAAAATTAGGATCTCGACGCTGGGGAGAAACTAAGCGCTGGTTTCAGGTCGATCTTGTTAATTTCAGCCTGAAATTGACACACTAATTAAAGAGCAGCGTGGTAAAGCACGAGCAGGCAAGATTATACCCAGCTTTTTTTTTTTTTTTTTTTTTTTTATCAGATCTACCTTATATTTTCCCAATTAAAAACGGCAAAAAGCAGTTTCATTGCCCCGGGATAAAAAATAAGGGCCCCCTTCCCTCCACATTGGCCATCACTTTCTACCATCAGATTCATTGTGATGTATTAGATGCAATAAATTATCCCATGTAACAAAACATTGGGAGCTGAAAGGCAGATAATCTGGAAAGCAGAGATAAGGATTCATTATTCCAAATCATTATGAATCCAACGTTGCCTCTGACTTCTTTCTTAATCAGCTCCTCTGATCCTGGATATGTGAGCAGCACAGATAAGGAAAGAGTCGTTTATAATTCTCCACCTCGTCTAATATTTTAAAATAAAGTCAGAGGCAAGAAAACGCCATAAAACACTGGTGAGCAGGGGAGCGCCGAATGAAAAATCACTTCCATGTTATTATATCCACAGTAAGATTTAATTAAAATTCTCCACGTCCACGTGCTTTATTTTCAGATAGGATTTTTTCCCATCACGTAATAATTGATAGGAATTTGCAAACGGGGCTATTTATTTAGGGCGCCTGAGTGGAATAGGTCTGGGGTATTTTTGGTTTTGTTTTGTTTTGGATTTTTTAAATTTCCAGTCATGGCTTTCAAAACTTTCACTTGCCACGTCCAGAGCACCACGCCACCCAGGCCCCCACCCACACCGACGGTCTGGGGGACACAGACGCAGTCAGGGCTCTGAGGTTGCATCTAACACAAGTGTTCTATGAAAAGGAGAAGAGCCAGAGGAAGAAAACGGGTGGTTCCCATGCGAGTCCTCCTTCACTCCCTCCCCCAACATTCATAATAAAATAAATCTCAATGAGTGGCACTGAAAGATGAGAAGTTTTAAACACAGGCTCCCGGGGAGTGGGTGTCCCCAAGGGCAGAGTGCACTTTACGGAACTAAACCGACCTGGGAGCATGTCTGGGAAGGTAGAGACATTGAAAAGGGGGAGGTGAGGCTGACCGCGGAGGGACAGACTGAAAACTACGACCTGTGTTTTGGGGAAAGGAGACAGGATTTGGAAAGCTGGGAGCATAAATACGCGGCCCCCCTGGCCCTCCGCTGGGCCACTCTAACTGGCCACACGTTCTTAGAAAGATGGCTGGTTCCGTCACGGTTACTTCCTCCTACAGGGGCCCCTTTTTCTTCGTCCAACAGGTGAGCTTCCTATCTTCGTGGTCACCTCGGAGATCTGGACACAGGGTTTCTGTTATCTATTAGTCATTTACCGATTCGGCTTCTGCGTCCGCACTCCCAGGGACTCCCCTTCTTACTCAAAACCCAGTCAAAAGCCTGTGCTCGCAGCAATGTGGGCTCCGGAAAACTTGCGGACCGCGCCAGAAAGCGGAAAGCGCTCCAGCCGGCGTCTGCAGGGATGAGACCTGTGCTTCCAGGAAGGGTCCCAAAGCCCAGCCCTGTCTCCAGGCCCAAGATCTGCAGGGCTGGCTCAGTTCTGAATCCATGTCTGAGAAGGTCGGGCGCCCACCCAGAGTTAAGGGGTTAAGAGCCTGGCAGTAGGTGCTCTTGGAAGGGGAAACTGAGTCAGAAAAGGTCCCAAGCGAGGTACACTCGCGTGGTGTGCGTGTCCACGGGTGACCTTGAGGGGTCCCTGCCCTGGGCTGGGACTCTGGGTGCACCCCCCACACAAGGACTCCTCTCTCTAGACGCTTCCCTCCAGAGAGAGTCCTAAAATCTTCATGGTGAAACCACTGTCCTCCACGTGTTAGATTGCAGCAGGCTCAGAGCAGCCCCGGCTCTGTGGCCCCTGGGTGTGCAACATGTAGACGGCTGTCCCTGAATAACAGGGTGTGATCTCGCTCTCAGCCCCCTGTCATCCCCAGGTATATACATATACACTCACACAGAGAGCGAGAGACCTGCGCCAGGCACCAGCAAGCCAGCGGTGACTTTTAAAATGCAGAAAGCGACTTGTAGCTTCATGAAAGCAGTGTCCTGCCGTGTGCCGGGCCCACTGCCTACCCTCGGGTAAATCTCCAGCCCTTCCGCCCAGGAGGTCTGAGGAAGCCACCCGGAACATTTCTCTCACTTTGCCTTCTTCTTAGGGCACATTCTCTCCTTTGTGTATCTCCCAAGTCGCCCCAAGGAGCAGTACGGCCGCTCCAGCCCAGTGGAGATGGCAAGAAATGCCCAGCCGGCCGCACCTTGCCCCTGTCTGCCCGTCGAGAACACCAGCTGTGTTTTTATTAAGTCCTTTGGATTTTCTTTTTAAAGCCGGAGTCTGTTTGGCCGCCCCGCTTCTTTCCATCCTTTGCCGAAGGTAGAAGGGGCGAGGCGGGATGGCTGTGTATGGATCAGATTTCGCCACCCCTCACCAACGAGTCACTTTAGCCCGGGAGACGAGCAAGTGCCCGCGTCAGCAGAAAAGGAACACGAAGCGAGGCCGCCAGACCGACGGGAACCGGGCGGAGGGAGGGTCGCGCGCCGGGCCCGGGGGTCGGGGGCGGAGCGGGGGGCGTCGAATCCCGCCTTGGGTCTCAGAAGGGGCTTCTGCGAGTCCAGCCTCC
>NW_007087205.1:1590-6448 GCF_000164805.1 Carlito syrichta | reverse complement strand
TCCTCCCCGGCCACCGGCGCGCCCTCCCCCTCCCACCGTCCGCACCCCCCGGTCCTCAGACTCCGGCCCCACGGAACGGCCACCCCCAAACCCTCTGCCCCGTGAGCCGGGCATCTCCTTCCTACCCAGCCGGCTGGAGCGCAAGAAACTTCTGGACTTCCTGGCCCGGCCTCGGACACAGTTTGTTTTATTTCTCCCCAAAGACGTATTTATTTTTAAAGTCAGTCTCCATATTCTTGTTGTATAAATATTGTGAAGGGAAAACTCTACCTGTCAAAACAAATGGACCCTGACCTTTCTACCCCAATGTTTATGGAGTTTCATTTTACTCTTGCTGAAATTTATTCACGACAGACTCTCTCGGTGGATTATTCTGATCCCCTCGCCAGCAGGGGCAGGGATGGCACACGAGGGAGGCTTGGCAGGCCAGGGCTGGGCCTTACGGGGGCCTGGGGCTAGCGGAACCGGTCCTTTTCCTTCAGACGGTTTATCTCCAGAGCGACCCCTGATTCCTGCGACCTTGTCTCGCGCGCTCCCGAAGGTCGAGCCCCCCTAGAAGTCTTCTTAAAAAGAATCGGGACCCCCAGAGGACCCCCCAGTCTCTAGAATGCGTGTCCATGGAGACCGCCTCTCCAAATATCCTCGTGTCTCCTCCGCCGGGCCGGAGAGCCGCGGCGGAGCCCAGGCCGCTCACATCCTGCGGCTTCTCACTTTTCCTGGGCGGCTGTGGCCAGAGAGAGGGGAGGGCAGGGCGGGCCATTTTGGCGGCGACGGCTTGGACGGAACCGGGCGGGAGTCCGGGGGGCCAGGAGCGGCCCTGCGGGGCAGAGGCCCTAGCTGCTCGCCGCGCCGAGGGCTCGCCACCCGCCGTGCCCCCGACTGCGCTCCCCCTGCGTCCCGCGGCTTCCCAAAGCGGGAGGAGAATGCCACAAATGCGTTTACACCCATGGTAATGACCCAAGCAACACTTCTGATGACATTTACAGTGTTAATTCCAGCCCCGCCAGAAGACAGGAGGCTGTGTAGGCGCCAGGGGCGGGTCGCATTTCAGGCTGCCAGTCCCCACCCCCAGCCCGTCAGTCCCACACGCCCCTGAGGTGCGGTTTGCGTGTTTGCAGAAGGGGGTGAAATCCATCCCCTCGCCCTGGCTTCTTCCCTCTCCCCCTCCCTCCCCGCAACCCGGAAGAGCTCCGCTCTCCACAGCGAGCGGGGGAGGGCGGCGGGGAGGGGGTCGGGGAGGATGCTCACCGCCCAGGTTCCACCTCTCGCTGGAAGCCCGCCGGAGATGCGGTGAGCGGTCCCAGCGGCCCGGAAGGCGACGGTGGCGAACTCCGCCTGTCACCTCCGCCTTCAGATCTCCAGCCAGTCGGGAGAGAATAGGAACCAGCTGGCCCTTGCGCGTGGGCTGCCCAGGTCAGTGGACCTCACCAGCTTCCCTCTGTAACTCCGCAAGCCCTCTCCCTGCTCCACGTGCAGAGAGTGAGGGGGGACGTCTCCTCTCCGAGGGGGCCAGGGGTCTAGAGCCCGCCCGGAGCGTTCCCTCTGGTCACTGGAAGTCTTGGGCTTTCTGCGGTGACCTTGGGCGAGCCTGCCGTGGGAGTGTGTGGATGCCCTTGTTTGCAGGCAAGAGCTAGCGTGACTAGGGGCGCCAGGAAACACTGGGCAGAAAACCAAGAACCAGCCGGACTGCTTGGGAAGGGCCGGGCACACATCTGTCCCTGCAGGACGGGCAGAGGATGGGGGAAAGGAAGCCACCCGCCAGCCCAGGAGTCTTCTCCCGACGGTGGCTGCAGCGGGCGGGTGTCAATTTCGCGTTTGTTTCCCTCTGCTGAGGAGTGTGTTCCGGCTCATTGTCTCTGCATAGAATTAAAGAAGCAGCTGTGCGCTGTGAGATAAAGTTGGATCCCAGGTGTGTCGGCATCTGGGAGTCCTCCCAGGGGAGCTGGTGGTCCAGAGGCGTCTCTGCTACCAGGAGCACCCCAAGGTGGCTGAGAAAACCGCAGCCTTCCCAAAAGGGTGCCCGGGGCAACAGAAGCGGAAGGGGCAGAGGCGAAACGATGAGGACTTTCTCCTGGGACATCAGGTCAACAGGCCTCCAAAATGCCACTCAGGGGCAGTTTCCCACGAAGGTGGATCATGTGAAACTGTCGGGGGGTCCAGTAAATCTGGGCAGGGGGGTTGCTTCTATATGCGCGGGTTCTTCCTTTTGGATACCACAGGGCACCCGGGGAAGCGGAGGCAGGGGTGACTCTGGCCAGGGCAGGGAGTGGGAGTGAGTCTGACCGGGCCTCTCCCGGCATTTGGGGTCCCATATCTCCTCCTGTCGCCCACACTTACCAGGATGCTGGGTTTGTGGATGGGAGATTAAGAACTTTAAAGGGACAACCCATGAAGTGGCATTTCCGGTGCCCTCTCACCCCTTAGCGGGTGCTGCTGAAAAGGAGATGGTGGTGGCGGTGGGTGGCCCGGTGGGTGTAGCCAGGCAGGTGGAGTCCCTCCTGTGTGGGTGAGATGCCTGGGGGTCCAAATGGCTGCTTGTGTGTGTGTGTGTGTGTGTGTGTGTGTGTGTGTGTGTGTGTGTCGGGGAGGGGGCTTATCACTAAACGTGTGCGCCATTCCAAAGAACAGAATTGCTTGCCCCCCATCTGAACCTGGTCGGGGTATGGTGTCAGTTCAGACAGAATGAACCCCAACTGGGCATCGGGTCACAAGGAGTCTGACTGAGTCCCGCAGTGGGATCGGGATCGTCTGGAGGCCTCGCTTCCAGGCTCAAGTCAGCCGCTTGACTAAGGCCTAAGGTTCCCAGTGGTGAAGCCTGCTGGGCTTTGAGGATGTGGGAGGGTGGCCATGGGTGGCTGCAGTCCACCCGGGACCTGCCGTCATTCTGCAGAAGTCTCTGCCGGCCCCAGCACCGCCTGTTCTGTCCCCGCCAAAAGCCTGGAGACCCAGAAAACTGCATTTTTCTTTATTTGATTTTCCACCCTACCGTCTTGCAGAAGATCTATGAGGTGGGGTCAGTTAGCGTGCAGGGAAGGGACGGGGCTCCCTGGACATCCTAGGAGGAGCTCTTCTGTGGGTCCCCCAACCCATGGCCACACGGAGTGTGGGGAAGGGGCGGTACGTCGGAGCCGGGTGTGGAGACCCCTCTCCTGGAGATGAAGGGCATTTGTGTTCCACAAGCGCCAGCGGTGGCAGACTAGGGATCCCAACAAGACATTTGGGTCAGAGTCCCAGAGCTCTCTTTGTGCTCTTGAGCCGAGTTATTTTAGCCACTTTTGGACTGCACCAAAGTGATGCCTCGTTCTTGGTATCTGAGCCATTTTATGCATACACGTGCATTCCTCTCCCGTCTGTCTTTGTGTGTGGGACAGATAATCCCCCCCATGACAGGAGTAACCAGAGAGAGGTTTTGCAGCCATGGGGGGAGCAGACTGAGGGAGCGCCCTGTGCTCGGGCCACAAGGCTGTGGATGCAGCAGTCGGAAGGAAGCAGAAAGAGACAGCAGCCCGAGGCGCCCAGGTCCACCAGGCGTCTGCGGCTCCGATCGGTTGGCGCTGGTGAGGGGCAGGCACGTGTGTCTGGCGGCTGTTTTGTTTTATATAACAAATTGCTTGGGGTCCACGAGATGGCAGGCAGCGAGGAGCCCAGCGCAAGCCTGGGGCCTGGCAAGGAGAGGCAGCGGGCAGGGGTAGCCAGGACCCAGGGAGGGCCCGGAAGGGCGAACATATCTCCTGTTGGCACCTCCCAGTCGGCAGGATCCCGGATTTTACCCTGGGTCTCCAGCGTGTCCAAAGGGATACATGGACGATTTGTGCTGTTAAAAGCCCATCAGTCTCTGCAGTCCTAGGACCTGCTCAGAATGACCCTCCCCCCAAGCCCATGGTCGACTGTCCCATGACAATCACACCCTGGTTTCTCAGGCTAATCCAGAGGAGTCAAAATGCAAAAGCCCCCCGATAAAGCCCTCCTTCTCCTCGGAGGGGTCGGCTGAGGCTAGCACCAGTGGCTGGCATCGGCCAGGGCGCTCTGGAGATAGGTGATGGGCGACCACACCAGTAGTGGGCGACTATGCTGGGGAGTAGAGCAGGTGGCCGGGGCTGGCCGGCCCCAGCCTCTCGCACACCCCTGCTCACCAGAAAAATACTAGGGACTGGAGAGCCAGGCATGCAAATGGGGGAACTCCTGCTTGGCTGGCGGCCTTCATGGGCCTCAGGGGCCGAGTTCCTGCTGCAGGGGCGCCCCAGGGAGGGAGGAGAGGCCGGGCCTAGAGGCTGCAGCCTCGCCCCCCTCCCAGAGTCAGTGATGCTGCTGTGCACAGGGCCACCTCCATCATCTCTCTCTTCTGTGGCTCCCACCTGCTCCCGGAACACCCAGGCCAGGAGGGAGGGAAAGGAAGGCACACCCTTCCTCCGGGAGACCCTAGGTCCTCTGCCCTCAAGGGAAGCCCTCTCCTCCCAGCCCGGGCCTCCTGGCAAGGCCACCCCCTCAAGTGTGCACTGAGCAGCCCAAAGCAGAAATCCCCGGTCTTCTCCCCGCCAGGCTCCCCCTTCCCGCTACACCCCTACCTACCCCATTTTTATCTCTCTGCAATCAGGGGTTTTCTCAACCGGGGAGAGGGTGGTAGCCGCGAAGGGGAGGGCCAGGATCCCTCGAAGCTGGAGGCAGGGCTGGGGGCGGAGTGCCAGGGGCCATAATCTCCAGGCGCTTCTCCTCTCCCTGTCTGACTCTCCGCAGCGCTCACCGCTCGCGCTGGCCCCGGCGGGTTTCCTTCCGAGTTTTAGACGATGACAGATAAATAAGCGAGAGACAGAGAGAGACAGAGAGAGAGAGAGAGAGAGAGAGAGAGAGAGAGAGAGAG
>NW_007087205.1:0-887 GCF_000164805.1 Carlito syrichta | reverse complement strand
GGCGGCGCCTCGGGCCGTGTCCCCGGCGTAACCCGTTCGCCCGGCAGCCGGCGAGCTGTTTATACAGCTTTACCTGTGCTATTCTCGTATCCAGTAAAAATCCTCGCCCGGCCACGGTAACCTAATCCGGGCCGAGGCGGAGGAAGGGGCGGCGAGGCTGGCTGGGGCGCAGAGGGCGGTGCGCGCGCGCCGCGGCCGGGGGCTCTCCCTCGCCCCTCCCCCTCGCGGGGAAGGCGATTCGGACCGGGTTCGGGCGACCGAAAGGGGAACCCGGGGCCGAGAAGGAAGGAGGCCAGCTTCCACGGCCCTGTCCTCCGGCGTTGGGGACCCGCGCGACGGACGCGCGCGCCCAAAGGCGAGGGGAGCCAGGCTCGGCGGGCTTCCCGCCCTGGCCTGGCTCAGGTCGCCCTCGCCCCGCTTTCTTCTCGCCCCCGTCGCCCTTGGTAATCCCACGCCGAAGACAACACGGGCGGGGAGAGGAGCCGGCGCCTCCCCAGCCAGGCCGTCCCTCGCGCACAGCCTGGGCCGCGCTTCCCGAGCGCCCGGGTCGCGGCTGCACCGGCGCTCGGAATCGAATTAAACGCCACGCGCGGCGGTGATTGTCTCTCGCTAATTGCCCCGGCAGTGGCCGCTAGTAAAACCGAGACACCCAATTAAGGGCCCCGCCCGGCGACGCACAGCTCCCGGCCCGAGGCTGGAAGACCGCGGGGCCGCGGACCGGGCTGGAGCGGGGCGCCGGCGCCGGCCTCGACACCTCCGGCCTCCACTTCCTCCCCAGACGCGCAGCGACAGAGGCCTCTTCACACCGTTTTTATTGACCGATCGCAGCCGAGCAAGATGGATGGGGCTGGAGCGGGAAGGGACTCCGCCTCCCCCAGCCCCGGCCG
>NW_007087204.1:0-1112 GCF_000164805.1 Carlito syrichta | reverse complement strand
AGTGAAACTTCGTTGCTCCCTGGAACACAAACGCTGTAGTTGCGTGTTGTGGCACCCATGGTCCCGGATACACTGGATGCGATGGTCTCCATCCAGGGGTATTTCCTTGTGTCGCCCCCGCAGGCAGAATGGACGAATCTAGGCTGAGCACCGTGGCTCCTGGCCATCAGCCCCATGCCCTGGGAGGCCAAGGTGGGAGACTGCTTGAGCCAGGGTCAGAAAGCAGCTCGGTTGATGTAACCAAACCTCATCTCAGCAAGCGGTCCCCAAATCAAGTCAGGCGTGATGACCCACAGAGACACGGCTGCTCAGGTGCCGAATCGGGATTATCTCCTCAGCCCCACAGGTTGAGGTCCCGGAAGCCACAACTGTGCTGCCACGCCCCAGCCCTGCAGACAGAGACTCCAGCAACACAAATGATGCCTCCACCTTGCATCACAGCAGGCATCCCTGGCTCCCCAGGGAAAGGCCAGCATAGGAGGGGGACGATGGAGTGACAGGGAGAGGAAGGGACCCTCCCCATGCCAGAAGGTGGAAGACAGGGTGATCAGATCCTGGACTGGCCACTGCATTGCCAGAACGCCTTGATTGCTTGGTGGCCAATGGCCGCCCTAGCTCGGGGCCGTCTGTTCTCTGAACTCACACATATCTTTCATGTAGGTCACAAATGTGGAGGGTGGAGGTAGCTTTTCTGGGTCACATGGCCAAAGGCGCAGGACAGAAGTGCTCGGTAGCCACCTTTGAAACCTCCCACAAATGTCAGGGCGGAAAGTGCATTTTCTTTCACATCCCTGAGAATGACTACTCATGCTGAGTTGTAGGGTGGTGGTAGTGGTGGTGATGGTGATTATTATTATTTAGAGTCGGAATTCCACTTTGTAAGACTGGAATTCAGGGGCATGCTCATGGCCACTGCGGACGTCACCTGTCAGGTTCAGGCAATCCTCCCACCTCGGTCCCCAGAGTGGCTGGAACCACAGGCCTTCACCATCATGCACAGCTAATCTTTTGATTTTTTTTTGGTGGTTGATACAAGGTTTCTCTCTGTGTCCCTTGCTGTTGACGCACCCACAGGCCCAGGCTGTTCACTTGCCTGGGCCTCTAAAGGGCTG
>NW_007087203.1:0-1149 GCF_000164805.1 Carlito syrichta | reverse complement strand
CGACCCGCCAGGCTCCGGCGATCCTTCCGCCTCGGCCTTCCGAGGAGCCGGAACTACAGGCGCGCGCTACCATGTCCAGCTGATTTTTGATTTATGGTAGAGATGAGGTCTTGCCAAGTTGTCCGGGCAGGTCTCGAACCCGTGGGCTCAGGCCATCCCCTGGCCTCCGCCTCCCAAAGTGCAGGGATTGCAGGCGTGAGCCATCCCATGGGGCCCAAGCTTTTTCTTCCTTTTTTAGGGCAAATTCCACTTTATTTTAGAGCTTGGGAATCATCTCCTTTGGGCTCAGAGCTCTGTGCTCCAGGCCCGTAGGGCAGCGCTCCTGCCTCCCAGCGAGCGGTGACAAGTGCCGCCCTGCCCCGGCCCGCCCGCCGTGCCCCCTGGCGCCGGGAGATGGGGGTGGGGAGAGCGACGGCGGCGGTGTCTGTCCCTCCGGCCCCCCCCAGGTCCTCCCTCCTCTCTGAACTTCAACGGGCATCGCAAGCGGAAGACGCTGGTGGCCCCGGAGATCAACATCTCCCTGGACCAGAGTGAGGGCTCGCTGCTGTCCGACGACTTCCTGGACACCCCCGACGACCTGGACATCAACGTGGACGACATCGAGACCCCCGACGAGACCGACTCGCTGGAGTTCCTGGGCAACGGCAACGAGCTGGAGTGGGAAGGCGAGGCTGGGTCCCCAGGACGCCGTCTGTCCGCCCCGGCGCCTCGATGGGCGATCGCCTTTTCTTTTTTGCCTTCTTTCTTTCTTTTTGTTTTGAGTTGGGACCTCGCTCTGTCGCCCAGGCCGGAGTGCGGTGACACGACCGCAGCTCACCGCAGCCTCGACCTGCTGAGCTCCGGCGAACCTCTCGCCTCGGCCTCCCAAGTAGCTGGGACGACGGGCACACGCCACCACGCCCTGATCGTTTTTCAAAGGAATTTTTCATAGAGACGGGGTCTTGCTATGTTGTTCGGGCTGGTCTCCGCCTCCTGGCCTCAAGCGATCCTCCCACCTCGGCCTCCCAAATGCTGGGATGGCAGGCGTGAGCCACCGCACCCGGCTCAGTGACCCGATTTGTTGGCGTGCAATTGTCTGGGATATTACCTGGGATACTTTGCTATTCTGTAACCACTAGCGCAGGAGGCGTGGCCCGACTTGGGCCTGGA
>NW_007087202.1:79102-98371 GCF_000164805.1 Carlito syrichta | reverse complement strand
ATGAGCTTCTAAAGTTAACTTCTGTTCGTCCCGGTCTCAGAGTTTTTATGTTTTGAGCTCACAGGAGCTTAATCTGGTTAGTGCTGAGTAGAAACGGGGAGGAAATGGGGTCAATAACTCCCGAATGCATCCTAGTGGTCTCGGGGTCAACGGCCCTTCCTGATCCCTAATGCTCAGTGGGCCTCTGTGGCCAGCTCCCAACAACATATAGTGGAGCAGCTGCAGCCGAGGACCGCAATATCTGGCCCTGCATGGGACCAAAGTTCCCCGGGCCTTGTACCAGTGTGGCTGGCGGTGGGCAGGGGGCTGCGGGAAGAAAAGTAAGAGTCTTTTTGGGAACTTACGTTCGGAGAGTCTCACGAATCCACCTCTGCCGTCGCCATCTTGTGGAATCACCTATTGTCATTTTTAAGCTTAATGTATTTTGGAAGGTGCTATTTCATCTGAGAGCTTCTTATGGGCAGTCAGGCTGGAAGTTCTAGCAAATAAGTTGCCATATGTAGCTATGAAAATACATGATTCCCAGCTAAATTGGAATTTTAGGTAAACATTTTTTGTATATCTCATGCAATAATTGGGACATACTCATACTAAAAAAATATGATTTATCTGACATTCAGAATTCTGCAGCTAATTCAATGACTTTCAAATTTATGCATGCCAATTGTGAAAGCAAAAGGATAGGTTAGGGGTAACAAAACATATTTATCTTGAATTTATTACTGGCTAAATACACATCTTGATTATCCTTTTTAAAACAAGGTGATGCTTAAGACAAATTTATAAAAAGAATCTTTCATAAAAACCTTCAAGTTACTGGGTGAAGGAGATATTTTCAGAAGGTCTCCTATGTCACATTGCATAAATAGCCTTTTACTGTATCTTTGGGTCAAGTGGGCCTAGGGCTTGGGGCAATTATTTTATGCTTTCTTTCCAGACATAGAAAGTTGGACAGAAACACTTAGGAGGTGAGGAGGAAGGTCCTGGGTCATTACTGAATGTCTGGCCAAAGCACCCAGGGATCCAAATCCTCTTCTGGGTCATTCACTTAGGATGTGGCTTATTTAAGTCACCAGGTAGAGTATGTGATCAGAAAGAATAGAACTGGCCGTGGCTCAACCTGTCATCCCAGCACTTGGGAAGCTGAGGTGAGTAGATAGCCTGAACCCGCCAGTTCGAGATCAGCCTGGGCAACTTGGTGAGACCTCATCTCTACAATAAATGAATGAATGAATAAATAAATAAATAAATAAATAAACTAGCCAGGTGTGGTGGCACATGCCTGTAGTTCTGGCTCCTTGGAAGGCTGAGGTGGAAGGATGGCCAGAGCCCAGCAGGTTGGCACTGGGGTGGCCTTGAGCGTGCCATGGCACCCCAGCCTGGGCGACGGAGTGAGACTCCAACTCAAAAAAAACAGAACAAAACAAAACAACTCAAAAAATAAATAAAAATGAAAAAGAAAAGAACTGCCCTCAGAATTCCAAGCATTTGACCCCAGTCTTTCTTAGAGCAACACACATTTGTGTGCATCACTTCTATCTCCATTTTGGAAGATGCCCTAAAAGGTGAGAAAACCACACTAGGAGGCCAAGTCAGGTGCCACCCTCAGCTCGGTGTGAGGCTTCCGGGCGGGGCGACCACCGAGAGTGTGGACCCACACATGGAGTGCGGAGGGAGCTGCCAGTACCAGGAGTTTCCCGCCCCCCTTCCCCGGGAGGGGTGTGGCTTCCCTTCCCCGGAGACCCAGGGAGGGGGCTGCAGGGGTCTGTGGAAAGCTTGGCGCTTGGTCTGAAATTTAGAGAGTGTGAGATTCTACTGAATACTCCTCGGGGCGAAGATCAGAGGGGAAGTTCTCTGGATATGTTGACTGGCTTGGCTCCATTGGGGTGAGCTGCATGGGGCCAAAGTGCCTGTGTTTGCAAGGGGCTAGCCTGCATTCTTCCTCTCTCTCTCTCCTTCTCCTTCTCCCTCTCTCTCCCCTTCCTCTGCTCCTTCTCTCCCTCTCTCTGTATTTTGAGAGTTTTCTTTAAAGACCCTGTTAGAAGGAGTCCGTGGAGAAGCATGTTGTCAAAGCGGTGCAGAGGTTCCCAGCACAGGGACTTCTGGAAAATCCTGCCTGGTTGCCTCATTAGAACTAGCTCCACACCTTGAGCAACCCAACCCCAAATTATAGTCATCCCTGTCCCAAGGGCTGTGCCTGCTCTGTCCTGTCCCCCACACCCTCCTCCCCTCTGAACCCAAGCCTGAAGACCTTGGACACCATTTCTAGAAACACACCATGTGGGGAGAAATGGATGCTGGGATCAAGGCGGTGAACCATGCCCCTGTCCCAACTGCAGGTGCCAAGCCTGAAGAAAGCCTGGGGAGCCTGGAAGGGAGAAGCCTCACGTTGCATGAAGTTCTGAGTTTTGATTATTATACTGGAAAAGTTATTTTGATTGCTGTAATTGGACTGTTCTTGACCTGAAGGGACCTGCATGAATTATAAAGGAATTCACAGCATGAGCTTCATGGGGGATAGGAGAAAGACTGAAGTTGTTTTGCAGCTGTGCTGTATCCCATACTGCCTGTTTTGTATAGTGAGTATATCAGCAAATTCAATGTCTCTCCTTATAGCAGTGCTCTGGAGGGCAGACATTTGGTGGAATTCTTAAAGCAGGATTTAGGTCAATCGTGTCCCAGTCTGTGGGTCTCCGTGGGACGTTCTAATTATTTCTGTTCACTCTCTGTTAATAATAAAATGGGTCATATTTATAACCCTGCAAATCAGGACTCTGAAAGACAGAACGCGTTTCTGAAATTGATTTGAGGTAACAACCTTGATATTCTTTATAAAGATTTGATCCACAAAGACATGTGAAATGTGTGATCTGAGTTTAATGCAGATACAGCCCAATCACAAAAATTTTCTAGATCACATTATGAACAGTAAGAATTGATATTTATGGTAGTAACCATAGGGCACTGCAGAATCTTGAATCTTAGACATAAATATTTCTGAAACATCTCCCATCCCTACTACCATTATGCAAGTCCAAACCACCATGACTTTGTAACTCAGCAGCAGCCTCCATTCTTTTAATTTTATCTTTTCCTAAACCATTCTTGACATGGCAGCCAGAGTGAATTTACACACCTGCTTTTGTGGGAGTTTATTTTATTTTTGAGTTGGAGTCTCATTCTGTTGCCCAAGCCGGAGTGCAGTGGCACTCTCAAAGCCACCATAGCCTCAATCTGCTGGGCTCAGGTGATCCTTCCGCCTCAGCCTTCCAAGTAGCTGAAACTACCGGCACACACCACCACGCCCAGCTAATTTTTTGATTTATTGCAGAGATGAGGTCTGGCCAAATGTCCATGCTGGTCCCTTTATTCCTATTTTTCTAAGGGTTTTCATCATAAAGGGATGATGGATGTTATCAAATGCTTTTTCTGTGTCTTTTGAAATGATCACATGATTTTCATTTTTAATTCTGTGTATATATAGTGTATCACATTTATTGACTTGCATATGTTGAACCGCCCTTGCATCCCTGGAATAAAACTCACTTGGCCAGAGTGTATTATTTTTCTAATGTGCTGCTGATTTTGGTTTGCTAATATTGTGCTGAGGATTTTCATGTCTATGTTCATCAGGGATATTGGTCTGTAATTTTCTTTTTCTTGTTGTGTCCTTTCCTGGCTTTGCTATCAAGGTAATGCTGGCTTCATAGAATGAGTTAGGAAGAATTCCCTCCTCTTCCAATTTCTGAAATAGCTTCAGGAAGATTGGTACCAGTTCTTTTTTCTTGGGAGAATTCTGATTACTGTTTCAATCTTACTACTCATTATTGTTCTGTTCAAGGTTTCTATTTCCTCCTGACTCAAGGTTGGGCAATCTATGTTTTCATGAATTTACCCATTTCTTCTAGACTGTCCAGATTGTTTGCATAAAGGTGTTCATAATAATCACAAGTGATCCTTGACTTGCATATGTTGAATTTCCATCATATCAATTGTAATGTCTCTGTTTTCATTTCCAACTGAGCCAATTCAAATCTTCTCTGTTTCTTAGTTATGAATTTTGTTTATCTTTTCAAAGAACCAACTTTGTTTCATTGATCCTTTGTATTTTTTTTAAATTTAAATTTCATTTAGTTCTTCTCTAATTTTTATTATTTCTTTTATTCTGCTGCTTTGGGTTTGGTTCGATTGTTTTTCTAGTTCCTTGAGGTTAGATTATTGGTATGCAGTCTTGCAGTATCATTAATGTAAGCCCTGAGTGCTATAAATTTTTCTTCGAGCACAGCTTTGGCTGTGTCCCAGAGGTTTTAATAACTTGTTTCATTGTTGACATTCATTCTGAGTAATTTTAAAATTTCCATCTTGATTTCCTTGTTGATCCAAGGATCATTCAGGGCAGGCTGTTTAACTTTTATGGCTTTTTTTTGGGGGGGGATGGTTTCATAGCTCTTCTTGGAGTTAATTTCTAGAGGAAGTGCTTGATATGATTTTTAAGTTTTCGAATTTATTGAGACTTGATTTGTGGCCTATCATATGGTTTGTCTTAGAGAATGCTCCATGAGCCAATGAGAAAAATGTATATACTGTAGTTTGTGATGGGATGTTCTGTAAGTGTCAGTAGTTCCATTTGCTCTAGGGTCCAGTTTAACTCCAATGTTTCTTTGTTGACTTTCTGCCTTGATAATCTGTCTATTGCTGTCAGTGGAGCTTTGAAGTTTCCCACTACTATAGTATTGTCTCTCTCTCTCTCTTTTAGGTTTAGTAGAATTTGTTTCATAAAACTGAAGGCTATGGTATTAGGTGCATACATATTTAAAATTGTTACATCTTCTCATTGGATTGATCCCTTTATCATTATGTAATAACCACCTTTGTCTTTTTTTCCTGTTGTCCGTTTAAAATCTGTTTCATCGGTTACGAGAATGGCTACTCTTGCTCATCTTTGATTTGCATGGAATGTTTTTTCTCATCCCTTTATTTTATGTTTATAGGAGTCTTTGTGTATTAACAGGGTCTCTTGAAGGCAGCAGATATCTGAATTGTGTTTTTTTAATCCATTCTGTCAGTCTGTGTCTTTTTAGTGGAACATTGAGACCATTTACATTCAAGATTGATAATTATATGTAAGGTACTAATCCATTCATCATGCTGGATGCTATCTGGTTGCTTTATTTCTTTTTTTCTCTATTGCATTGGTGTTCCATAAGCTCTGTGAGCTTTATGAGTTTTTCAGCACTTTTATATCAGTGCATTTCAACCTTTTGTTTCAGTATTTAGGACTCCTTTGAGAATTTCTTGTAGAACCAGTCTAGTGCTGATTAAATTCTCTCAGCATTTGCTTGTCTGAGAAAGACTGCTTTTCTTTTTCATTTGTGAAACTTAGTTTTGCAGGATACACAATCCTAGGCTGACTGTTATTCTGCCTGAGGAGATTGAAGATGGGATTCTGATCCTTTCTGGCTTGTAGGATTTCTTCTGAGAAGTCTGCTGCTACTCTGATAGGTTTACTTTTGTAAGTTATTGGATGATTTTGTTTCACTACTCTTACAATTCTTTCCTTCACATTAACTTTGCCTAACCAGATGATTTTATGCCTTGGGGATGACTTTTTTGTAATGAATCTTCTGGGGCCTCTTTCGACTTCTTGTATCTGGATGTTTAAATTTCTGGCAAGGCCAGGAAAGTTTCCTTCCATTATTCCGTCATATATGTTTCCCAAAACTGTGGTTTTCTCCTCTTCCTCAGAAACACCTATGATTCTTCAGTTTGAATTTTTTTTTTTACATTATTCCACATTTCGTGAATACTTTGTTTCAGTCTTTTGATTCTTTTTTCTTTAATGTTATCTGACTGTGTTAATTCGAAAACCTTGCTTTCAGGTTTTGAGATCCTTTCTTTTACTTGTTCTAATTTACTGTTACATGTTTCCACTGCATTTTGTACTTCCCTAAACAATCTTTCCTTTCCAGAATTTCAGCTTGGTATTTTCTTAAAGGTGTCTATCGCTTTTGATAATTTTTCATTCATGTCCTGAATGTTTTAAAAATTTCTTTATGTTGGTTTTCAGCTTCCTCCTGAATCTCATTGAGCAATTTTATTATCAACCTTTTCAATTCTATCTCTGGAATTTCAAATATTTCATTTTAGTTAGTGTCCTTTGCTAAAGAGTTAGTGTGGTCTTTAGGGGGGATTGGAAAGCTCTGTTTTTATATTCCCAGAATTACTTTTCTGGTTTCTCCTCATTTGGGTTGCCTATTTTTTCTTATTTAAGGATGGTAGGGGGCTGATGTAGGCATGACAGGGTTCCCCTGTGAACATCTAACACTGATGTGCTGAGTTTCTCATTTGTCAGCTGTGGCAGTTCCTGTGCTGGGTACCTGCACTGACTCATGGCATCCTGAGTGGCTGGAGTGGCTTCCAGAGTGGTGTTAGGTGGAGTCAGATGTTTCCCGAAGCTGAGGTTTTGCATCCATTGTGGGGGGCTGTACTATTGACCTCCAGCCAAGAGGTGGCATTTGTGAGAGAAAACTGGCATGAAGGTGACTGTGGGTTTCTCCATGGCCAGTGTTGCTCCAAGGAAGTACTCAGCCAGCCTTGGTGGAGGGCGGGACTGTGGACATTTCCCAAGTTCTCTGTCTGTTTTGAGCTTTAGAGGGGAGTGTGGGGGTGGAGGGAGAAAGGACCGCCAGAGCCCCACTTGTGCGTACTCTTGCCTACCCCAGTGGGGACTGGGAGGGAGTCCTCACTCCCTGGAGTCATGCTTCCACCGTGTCTACAGGTTGCTACGGTCTGTGCTGTGATCCAGATGAGCCTCTAGCTGGTTCTACCCCAGGCTGACTGGTTTTTCTCTTCTTTACACTATGTGGCTATTATCACTTGGACTAATTATGGAGCGTGCTGCTGGTCCTGTTCCCCTCTGGGTGCTGAGGAAACTCTCTCTTAGTTTATTCTACAGGAGAAGCAAACTCTAGCTACCTTTTGTCAGCCATCTTAATCCAGGAGTCCTGGATTGTACTAAGGAATTGCTTATCGCAGAGTCTGGCTTATTATAGGGGCTTAATAAACGCTCACTTGATTGCTGTGGCCACATCCACCACCAGGTCTTTGTCCCATAATGACAAATGGCTACCTCATGTCTACTGTCACAATTGCTGTTGTGGTTGTGGTCACCACCACCATCATCATCATTTCCTTCCACACCATGCAAGTCTTGTTGGGATCAAATCCAAATACCCTAGTGGATCACAAGGTCTTTTATGGTCTTCTCCTGTTTGTCTTTTGGGATTCACTTCTTACCCTTTGTCTCCTCGTACCCAGCACTCCAAACAAACTAAACTTCTTAGTTCTTTAAACATTTTGTGTTCTGTTTCAATTCCCTATCTCTGCACCTGTGATTCCTTCTGCATTGAGCATACTGGGTTCAAGCCCATGATTGGACATCACTTCTTAGAAACTTTTATTGCTCCCTAAACCCTGGGTTAGGTGACACTCTTTTTTAAAAAATTTGTATTTTGAAATAACTGTAGGTTTACAGAAAAGTTGCAAAGCTAGTACACAGATACTTCCTCCTTTTCACTTAAGTTCCCCTAATAGGTGACATTCTTATGTGCTCCCATGAACCCTCGGCATCTCTTCATAATGTGTGTCCTGCCACACTATGGTTGCTCCTTTACTTGTCCATGTTCCCTTTTAACTATAAACTTTGTGCGTGCAAGAATTGTGACAAATCTGTGTATGTCACTTCCACAGCTGCATGGTGGCCTGTGGTGGGTGCTTAATGGGTAAATGGATAAATCCACCATACAATAAAATAAGAATTAATATTTATTGTGATTGTGGCATTACAATATAGAGCCAATATAAAGAAAATTTCAACTGTATTTCTGCTAAGGTAAAAAAGAAATCTTGAAGAAGTAAATTATTGAACACTGAAATAAAAGGTAATCTTTTTTTTTTTTTTTTTTGGCAGCCAGTTGACCAGGAGTTTCAAAAACATGGAACTCCCCACTCCATCCTTGAGCATGTCTCCCAGTCAGAGTTTATTGTTTTTTTCCCCTGTGTATGAATATGATTGGAACTGTGTGTTTACCCCTTAATACTGGGAGACTTCACCACTGAATTTGAATTTTGCATAACTTTTCTCCTGTCTGTTGAATCCGGTGTTCTCGGTTTCCATAAGATGGATGGCATAGTAGAAGCCCAGTGGACTTCAGATGATGCAAGACTCTTTCTCAAAAATATTTCAAAAATAGTTCTGCACCACAGGTTCATGGAGCTGGAAGGGAACTCTTTGATCTGAGCCCTTTACTGACATTTTCACACTTAATCATGGCCAATGACTGCCTTTGGTGAAAGTCTGATATCATACTGTTAAACATCTGCTGCTGGTGTCTTGTTATGTGTCTGTATCCTCTGCTAATATCATCAGCTAGTTAAGGACAGCAATAGGACTTATTCATCTTTGTATCCTCGGCACAATTTTATTTCCTGGAGCTAAATTTCTCCTTCAGAAACAGGACTGGAGAATCTCTAAAGAATACGTCCAGCTCAGCAGTTATATCATTTTTAGGTCGGGCATGTGACAACTGCCATGTTATCTTTTAGGCATACTGAGAGTTAATATTAATGATAGTTATTGTTGATGTTATAAAACCACAGCATCAGTGAGTCTTTCTCTTTCTTGTTACTGTTTCAGCTGGATCTGGAACATTGCCCAGCATATAGTAGATGCCTAATCAATATTCACTGATTGCAAGAGTGAACGACTCACTATCGAACACCTTTGGTGTCATCTCATTTAATCCTCACAAAAATTCCCAAAGGCAGGCATTATTCTACCCACTTTAGGGATCATTAAACTGGAACTAAGTGAAGTTCAGAAAATGGCTCATGTTTTCCCAGGTAGTAACTGGCAGAATCAGGATTCAGATCCATGTTGGACTGCCTCTGAACGCGCACACCTTCCAAGTGTCCTGGTGCCTATCTGTTGCACTCTCACTCCCTGATTATCTTAGCAGGTTTCCTCCTGGGGATTCAAGTCCAGCCATTTTTGCACAAGAAATGGTGCTGGGGAAAAGCCTTGGGGAGAAGAAACTAGGAAGGAGTAATAATATTCATCATAAAGATCCCCATCGGGATGTAAAAAGATCTACTTGTTAAAAAAAAAAAGACTTTAAAAAAAGATAATAAAGATGTAATCCAGCTAAGCAACTTAAAACCTCCCCAGTGCTAATAACTTGCAAGGAATAACTCAGATTCTCCCAGAAAAAAAATGACTCCCATATTTCTTTTTCATATGAGACAGGGCCAAGCGGGCAATTGTTGATGTTCCTTATTAGCAGTTCACAGCATTGATGCCCTCCCTTTCTCCGTTTTATCTTCTCTCCTATCACCAGCAAGTCTGATCAGAATGAGGGCGCTGGGGATATCCTTTTATTTCTTTTCATTTTATGACGCTGTTGGTATCACACAGTTGAATGTGCTGTGCAAGCTGCCATAACTCAGCCGCTGCATCACTTTCATGAATCTAAATAAAACCTTTTGGATTTTGCTGTGAGTTCTCCGATGATTTGTCCACTGTGGAATGTTTTTGAAAATAAAGTAATTAATTTCAGAAGTTTTATCTTCTGTGGCACCTGGAATATTTCAAGTGACACCTGTGACCCTCGTTATATTTTTGCTGCACACCACTGGCTCCCTCACTCACAAGAGTCCAACATTATTTTCCAGAGATGCAAAGCCCCTGCATCTCTCCTTTGTGCCTTTACTCACAGTACTCCATTCAGCTGCCTGGTGGCCCCTCTTATCCACACACAGAAGCTTTGCCCGTCGTAAAGGTCTCACTTAGAAGTGATCACCTTGGAAATATGCTTTCATGCCCCTCCTCAGGCTATCAGTGGAATTTCATTGGTATTTCCAGTTTAGAGCTTCTATTTTTAGGGTTAGCACAGCCCTGACATCCATGCAGGCATTTCCCTCTTCTGTGTCCACAGCAGACATTGCTAATCTATCTCAGCCTTCTCAGAGTGAACTGGATCTTTTCACGAGTGCCCTCAGGGCAGCCCTCCATGTAGCAGTAGTCAGAGGAACAGAGGAGAGACGTGGTTTGAAACCTGACATGCGTGAACAGCCTGGATGCCCAGAGGTCTAACATCAATTGAGCGAAGATTTCCTGCTCATTAGACATCTCGGGGAGGGATCCAACATCACTGCGCCCAAGAGACAATGGCTGTGAGGGCCTATATATTTGCACAGTAGCTTTCTTTTTCTTTCTTCTGATACACCGATTAATTGTTCTGCAATAGCTTTGCCATTTTCTGAATCGCTGTTTCCTTGGGTGTTTCTGTGAGTCAGCTAATCATAGAAAATATAGGCAACCTGACTCCTTCAAAGCAGACTGGCTGCTGAGGTGTCTAGCTAAGGACTATTTGGGGATGTTGTCAACAGTGGCTTGCCTCCCCCACGCGTCAAGACCCTAGAGTGGTGCAGCATAGGACACCTCTCTTTCTGTCCCTCTTGTTACTAAGGTTGTCTTGATGATGGGAAGAACTAGAGTTGGAAGAAAATTGGAGAAGGGAGAAAAGTTTTATAAAACTTTATTCTTCTCAGTTAGGTCTGGTTGTTACTAGTCTCTTCTTGTGGGGTGGGTATTATACGGTTAACATCATTTCCCAGCCTTCTTTCCTGGTTATCTCACTGGGAGCTTCAGATACTGGATGTTGATATTCGTGACTTTTTTATGGTTTTCATTCGTGCCAATCTCTTCTGTGATACAAGAAACTTTTTGAGGGTAGGGACTGCAAATCTCTTGTTTTGTTTTAGAGACAAGGTCTTGTTCTGTCGTCCAAGCTAGAGTGCAGTGGTGTGGTCATAGCTTGTTGCAACCTCAAGCTTATGGGCTCAAGTGAACCTCCCATCTCTGCCTCCTGGGTAGGTAGGACAATAGGTTCATGCCACCGTGCCTGGCTATCTTTTTAAATGTTTATTTTGTAGGGACAGGCGTTTGCTGTGTTGCCCAGGCTGGTCTCGAACTTCTGGCTTCAAGTGATCCTGCTGCCTCAGTCTCCTAAAGTGCTGAGATTACAGACATGGGCCACCACACTGGACCCTGTTTTTGTTTTTTGGGTTTTTTTTTGGTTTCATGTGTGAGTATAGGAAAGAAAGAAATACCAGGCATGCTAGCTGAACACCACCACCAGAACTTTTACTACAGACAGCAACATGGCACCATTTTCTTTCTTTCTTTTTTTTTTTTTTCAGTTGGAGTCTCACTCTGTCACCCAGACTGGAGTGCAGTGGCCGCTCCTGGCCACTGCAGCCTCAGCCTGCTGGGCTCCGGCGATCCTTCCTCCTCAGCCTTCCGAGTAGCTGGAATTACAGGCGCGCGCTACCACGCCCGGATGATTTTTGATTTATTGTAGAGATGAGGTCTCGCCAAGTTGCCCAGGCGGGTCTCGAACCTGCGGGCTCAGGCAATCCACTCACCTCAGCCTCCCAGAGGCATGAGATTAGTTGACAAAGTAAGATAAGCCTAAAACAGATCGCAAAAGAATTAAATAACAGGGTGACAGCAATAAATGGGTGTGTATTAAGAAACAGCTAATGGTGCCTAATGCATGACACAGACATGGAGTAATGTGGTACACCCGAGAGAATCATCCCTGAGGGGAGAAGTGTAGATTTTAGCACTAGTGGACCCCATACCAGAGGCCACATCGCAGGGGACCCAGTGTTGTGGCAACAAAGCACAGTCCTTGGCCAGCCCTTGTGTCAGAGCCACTGAGTACCCAGCACATGGACGCTCTAAATCCCAGTAAGAAGAAGTTGGCTCTGGACTTGCAGACTCCTTGGAGAGTAATGGAGAGAGGATGGTTTCTTCTGGTCACCGGAGAAGTATTTTTTTGGCAGCTTGGGAAGAGGAGAAGCCATGTAGCCACAGGGTTCAAATACAAAACTGTTTCTCCCTCAGCTTTTGGCTTAGCTCCGGCCTCTTCGGGGCAAAGACCTTTCTCCTTCTTACTTGCTAGTCTGATCAGAAGGAAGAGTTTCTACTTGGCCTGATCTGTGGCGAAACAGAGGAGAGAGCCCAGAGTGGACTAAGACTTATGATGCCAAGGGAGGTGGGAAGCTGATGTCTCTGGAGATAGTTCGTGCCCTCAAAGGAATGTTTCGCCAGCCACTGTGGCTGAACTGATAGGGATGATGCCAAGACGTGCATAAGAAAACCCAGTAATTAGTCTATGGAGACTTTTACAACAGATCAAATTCAAGATCAGCCATATCCTGGCATTCAGCACAGCTAAATACTGTTAAATATTGGCACTGGAAAACAACATCTTTGATTCAAGGAAGGGCCATGATGGTACTGTGAGTTGCCTATCTCACATCCATCTGTCTTAGTCTGCTTTATCTTTTCTTGAAATTTTACTTAACGTTAATTTTTTTCAGCACTGGACCTGCAACTGAGTGTCACAATGACACTCCTGAAGGTAGGTGAGGATGTCTGGACACCAGCCAGTTTCTTCTTCTAGGTTTCCTGAATTGAGTAGAAACCATGAAGTTCTACGTGGCCTCCCAAAGAAAGAATTGGGTCTGGCTCAGCCTATTGTTTGTACAAGCCACTTCCTTTCTCTGCACCTCAAAACAATTTTCCCCTAAAACAATGATATCTATAATTTACTGAGCATTTATTAAGCACTAAACACAGCATTTAAGTACCATGCACATTCCTTTGGTCTATCTGCAAAAAAACCCCATCAGGCAGGAGCAATTATCATTGCAATTTTAAAGGCAAGGAGCTGAGATTGAAATAAGGTGGTGAGTAGCAGAGCTGAGATTCAAACCCAGGTGATCTTACTTCAAAATCGACACACAGTCTCCTCCTCCACATTTACTGTTTCAGCTAAAGTCTTTCTTATCCCCCTTTCAACTATACATGTCAATAATCCTGTACTTATTTCATTAGGTATTAATAGCAAATACCTTTCAGAACCATGAGCTTTGGGGGAGGATCTTCTCTGAGTTGATTCTCACATTTTATACATTTTATACTCATTTGAGTTCTAATTTGGTGTAGCATAAGAAAACACATAGTCCTACTAATATTAATTGATACCTGTGTTACGTTTCAAAGTTAATAAAACAAAACCTCTTGCTCATAGACTTTTCCATTTAATCTTTATAGCACGTCTTTGGGATAGGAAACAGGTGAGGTAATTCTACCTTGCTCATTTTGCAAGGCCTTAGAGAATTAAAAAATTTAGTTACGGATATCCACCCAGTGTTGGAGCCACGCCTGGAATCCTGGTTTTCCTGGCAAATGGCACGATGATGCTTTTGTCTTCATTGACGTCCTGGGGTACAAGCTAAGAGCTTGGAGAAAGCCCTTGCCATGATTTCTTAATGAAATTAAGAAATTTAATTTCTCCTGTGTCTCAAATGCATTTCTGTGTACCCTTCTAGGGCAGAATTCTATGAAGCATAACTGGTATTTGCCAGGTGGCTGGGCCCTGGGTGAGAGGCATATGGAACTTGGGAAGGCGGACTGGAGACAACCAGCTGCCATGCAAAGGAGTCCTGATGCTAATTTTTCCTGGGCAGGTGCTCTGTTGTTCTGTAGAATCCCGTGTGGGGGAGCACACACCATTTTCAGCCATAGTGAGGTCTGGCACACCCTAGTAACTTTCAGTCACAAGGAGAAACAAGGTTACCACATGCCTGAACAGTTGGTCTCTGGACAGCACCTGACGGATGGACGTGCTGCCCCGGGCAGCCTCAGTGCCATTTTGAGACTCACTATGTGCTTTCTCCTGACGGAGGCGGCTGGAGGCAACCTGTGCCTTTCCAGCAGACGCTGGCTCTGTGGTTTTGGAGATGGATGCCTCTTCTCCCTGGATTGTCTCCAAGTACTCCAGGACTGGCCGGTGTTCTTTCTGGACGTCTCATCCCCTGGCAAGCAGTCACTTCCTCCGTCAAAAAACAGAGACAGCAGAGAACCCTTAGGATTCGCTCCGAGGCCAAATGTGTTAAGAGTTTGCCAGGGTTCAGGCTGTACTTCGAGCATATTTGTGAGAATGATCCAAACCAAATCTGAGAGTACCCGAGAGGATTGTGGTGGATCTCTTCCAAACCATAAGGCCATCTCTACCTCCACCCCTACCCTATGTGTCCTGGAAGCCTCAGTCAGAGGGTCTGATGTATTCCTGGCGACAACCAGGAGGGTGTCCATGTAGATGCAGCTGGTGAATATAAGTTGGCCTTGAGTTCCGACAGCAACGGTCTCCATCATTATTCTTTACCCTGGACCCTGGAGACAACTCTTTGTGGACTAGATTCAGGTCAGAGGAAGGGACCAGGTGACCTTTCTCTTTTCAGGGCTGAAAAAATAGTGTCTTATCTTTGACAAAGTACTGGTGTTTGCCAAAGGTTTAGACATTAAAATTAGTACTAGTTTATTCTCATGGGCCTTGAAGGGGAGGGTGGCCTCTCTCAGAAAGTTTCCATGATGCTGGTATTTCTGACCATATCATTCCTAGACACGGTCAATTAGTAGTGTTTTACAAAATGGTGATGACTACTAATGAGTCTCTTATTTGGACTTAATACTTAAACTTTCCCAAGCACTGCCACATGTATCACCGTATTTGATTCCGAAATGTTTTTAAAGAATACATGGAATTGTTAAATATTCTGTTTTCACCCCCAAAGCCCCAAACACTTTCACACCCACAGTATATCAGTGTCACTCCGTTTTAAATTTTTCTTCATGTTCTCTCTGTCTTTTCCATTTTCCATTCATCTACAGAGTCCTTGATCTTTATTATTTTTTTTTTTGGCTGTTTCTTTATGAATTATACATTACCTAGTACCCCAAATGATTTAAGTATGCTAACAATTTTAAAGCATGCAAACAAGACAAAAATAAATGCAGAGAAGTCCTAATCCCTCAAACCAGTTGGAAAGAACAAGGTAGGGCTCTAGTACCTGGAAGGGATTTCTCCTTGACAGATTGAATTGTCCCCCATTTAGTAGAAAAAGAGAGGGAGTAACCTAAGAGACAAGAGAAGCTGTTAAGAACACAGCTGCATTTTCTTAAAGGAGTAGAGACATTAATAAGGAAAGCAGAACACCAGAGGCAAGTCCCACTGCTGCAAGAAAATATGTGACGTGTGGATATATTTTGGCTGCCACTGAAATGGCTATTTGGGGCTTGGGCATTAAAAAGTCCAGCAAAAGCTAAGCTTTTGAAAAGTATGATGACAGAGGTTTGGTTCTCACTGGGCCCCTAGGGGCACAGGCTTCTCGAACTATTTATAACAGCTTTAGCTCAGGAATCTGTTGAAGGTGATTCTCCAGCAGAAAGTTAACATGGACACGAGGAAGCAGGTTTCCTAGGCTTAAACAAGTCGGAAGCCTTTGGCACAAGGTTGAAAATGTCTGCTTTTGCGGCCAAGGCATGTTACAAAGTCATGCTTAGCTCAGCACGGGGGTGCTGGGACACAGGGCTCAAATAGGAGATGGAAGTGAAGAGAATTTAAATCTACTGACTGGGATAGACAAGAACCTCTAATAAAAGAATCCAGTGACTGCAGCTGATGTCACCGTACATTCCTACACTTCCCAAGAAGACACGAGCATCTCAAAGGCTGTTCGCCAAGAGGAGAGCGCCACCTCTCACAGGGGCCACCACGGGGTTACGGTTAACATTCTAATGAGGGTTTCTCATACTCGAGTGCAGGGTTGAATGAAATGAGATCAAAGAAGCTGGGATAAGATCATCTGGTGTCCTGATGAAGTTGGATCATGTATGGAGACGCTTCTCGATAACACGAAGCAGATGACTGGGAGAGAAAAGAACTCTGGACCTTAAAGTCATTGGCCTTTGGAACTGCTATCGGCTTTCATGTACAAGAAATGAAGAATTTAAGTTTTACATTTAAATTTCTTCCTGTAGATTTGATAACGGGCAAAGGACATCCTTATCCTTTCGTGTGTCGATATTGCAGATGTTGAAAGTCTTTACGTAGCCTGTTGATTTCTACAAGATATCGGGGAGCTATATTGACTAAAACGGCACCCATAATTTAGGATGGGAATTAGAGTCAGGAGGAAAGTTAGCTTAGGATGCAATGTGGCCTTGGATTTTGTTTAATTTAATAGTAGCCAGTAGTTGCTGCAATAATTCTGTGTAACAAACTGTTCCCTATGTTGGTGAATTTAACAAGCAGCATTTATTTTTCTCATTGGCTTAGCCTGCTGGGAATTTCTCCTTCAGGCTGCAAGTTGGCTAGGCTTGACTTCAGGTTGGGTTAGGTGGGCTCTGTGTGTCTCCACGGTCTTCCTCCATGAAGAAGCTGCCATGTTCTTCTTATGTGCAACAGCAAGAGAGAGCAAAACGCATGCCCTCGCATGGCCCCGCTCAGAACTAGACCTTGACACGCCATTCACATTCCACCGGCCAAACCCAAAGAGTGGGCTGGGGAAATGTACTCTGCCCACACTTGTGCACTGCCAGAACTTATTGCAAGAGGGCCGAAGAACTGAAGGCAATAGCTAATCACCCACCAGTCACACGCTTCTTGTTTTGCTGCGGCTGTCGTTTCACCTTTTATTCACTCAGGAGTGTGGTCAAAACTCTTCCTCCAAAAGTCTTCCATGACATCCACAAATCCAGGCTCACTGACTGTTTTCATGAGGACTTATTCTCAAGTTATTGGCTTAGAATCTTCCTGGATGGGCTTCAGGGATTTGCATTTTTAACAATCTGAGCACAGGACTTCAACAAACAGTGGGATTTCGGTATTTGGTTCATTTAACTCAGAAACTCAGTTCCTATTCCACAGTGGGATTATTCTACTTAATTTATCACTGCTTGTTAGTTGTTAACACACTGTGTGTGTGTGTGTGTGTGTGTGTGTGTGTGTGTGTGTGTGTAATTCGACCTCTCACAATTCGATTGATCCATCACTAGAGAACAGCAGAATATCCAGCTGGCCCACACTGCACTTCACCTCCAGAATGTCTTTGCCCCAGTGTGTTCTGAACTCAATTTTGTTCTACCCGAACCCCTCATGTTTCAAACTCTAGGGCAGAGGCTCCGTTTTCAATCGTCTTTTCTAATTTGTGTTTCTGGGTTATTTACCAGGCACTGCTTATTATCGACAATAACTGTATATACGTCCCCACCCGGATTAAAAGCTTCTTGATGTCTCCTCCCACATGTCCAGTTCATCTTGGTACTGCCCTCGGCTCCCTGTGGCTGCGCTTTTCTCCTTCTCAAAATTTAGCCAGAGTCCCCTCAGCTGTGGGTCCCTCTGTGTCTTTTTTCTAGTTCCCCGTTCACCTTCTCTCCCTGGAGTCCTGCTGATTTTAAGACGCCATGGGCTTTCCTTTTTTGGATGCCACTGTGTCTGCACAAACCCTGCTTGCTCTTTGAGTTCCCCTGTTCCAGCTTCCATTTTGCCATTTTCGTCTCTTTCACTTCTTCACTAAGTGTATTGCAGCAGGGGATACAGATTTTTTTTTTCTTTCTTTTAAGCCTCTGGCTTTACTCTTCCCTTAAGAATGTTCTCTATATTATTTTGAAAAAATGTTCCACTGATCCCTCTCCCTTGAGAGAAGGGGAAGCCTCTGGTTCCCGTTTTGATCCTAGGTTTTAATCATGTCTGAATGTTTTTCTTAATCTAACTGGAGCATTTTCTCATTGTGTATATATTTATGCCAAATCCTCCAGCTTTTAAGCAATTTATTCTTGGTATTTCCTTAGTGCGACCTGACAGTTTTTTTGTTCTTTACATTTCACTACTTCTTCCTTGTACATAAATCTTAATGATTCTGAAAGGCTGCATCCTCCTTTTGGTGAGGACGCACAGGACTGTTAGGAATGTGCCTCTGGGTCCATCGTGCTATCCACACACTCTGCCCCTTTGTCATTCCAAGGCCACGTTAGGATCATTCCTGGCCTTGTCATTTTGTGCGCTTATAACCACTTTTCACCAACACAGTTCTTGCTGTCACTAGGGAAACGATCATTCCCTTAAATATATTTAACTTCTTTTCCCGTTTTGAAAAATGTATTGTGAAGGAGAGTGGTACAGCCACTCCCTGGTCTTTTGAACGAGACAAATTATCCTGTAACACAACTAAGATCTTATTTCCCGTGAATGGCTTTGAGTCTCCCACCATTCTTTGAAAATGTACACAGGGGGAGAAATCTTGCTCTCTCTCCGCCCTGCTTCTTCATGCCTATGACCTTCCTGACCTCTCCTAGGGGCTAGAAAGTTCTCAGGCCACTTAAATTGCAAACACAACTTAAACAAAGAAATGAGGACGTTAGATGCTAGATGTGCAAGATGTTAGAGATGGAAGGTTTAACGCCGAGTTCTGCCCTGGCTCCCGTGGGTCTTGGTGGATTGGCAGCCCACAGCCCGGCATCTCCTTTGTCCTCTGGCTGGTGCTCGTACCTGCTTTCCCACTTGCTAGCCAGTTGCTGACTGTTTCAAGGTCGGAGCGATGAGGGCAGAGGGTGAGAAGGCGATGGGAAAAGCCTCCCTTGAATTAACGACCTTAAATGGGTCTCTAGCTCCGGGATAGCAGCTACTTACGGTTGATTCTCTCTCTCTACAACAGTCCTAAAGTTTATTTCAGAGCCTCTCCTTCTGGGGACCTTGCTCAGTGGTTCTTTTGAGTGAGGAGAATACGCTTCCTGCTCTGATTGGGGGCTTTCTTTTTTTATTGGTGTTGCTGTTACTGTTTTATGGATTTTATTGCGATTAAGGCTTCAAGCAGTTTATGATTGATTTTTCAATATATCATATGAACGCTTGAAAAGGGTTCTCTTTTAATCATTTTACAATTCAAAATATGAGGCATTAAACGTTATTCACTCCATTATTTCCCGACATTGTTCTGTTTGCTCTGATTTATATAAATAGACCACCAACCGAGTGTTGTCTTTATTCCGTGTCATTTGTCATTTTTACTTTTACAGTTTTGTTTCGTGTATTTTGTAGTTCCTTAGTGTGCAAAAATTCAAGGCAGTTACATCGGCACGATAAAATCCGTTCCAGGCCTTCAGCAAATTTACATTTTTAATATTGAGATTTTTTCCAATCAAGTCATGAACTTAATAATTTGGGTGTCTTTTCTTATTTTGCCCTTTTCTTCTGACTTCTTATATGTATCTCTATACTTCGGGATAGGCCTATAAAATCTCGACCGAAGTGTCTAGGTCTCTTAATAGGTCCCTTGTTTATTTTTCTACCTCAACGG
>NW_007087202.1:73876-78833 GCF_000164805.1 Carlito syrichta | reverse complement strand
CGGGCCGGGCCGGGCCAGTCCTGGTGAGCGCCTCTCAGGCCGGAAATGTCATCTGGGGCCTCCTCACTGCCCTGAGAGTCGCAGCACGTGGTCAAAGGGACCCGAAAGACGTCCAGCGGCTGTGCTCGACGTGAGGACAAGTCTCCACGCCTGGTTCCGAGCTCTTCATGCCAGGCTGCCCTCGGATCCTGGCTGGGTCCGCGCAGACACAGGCCTGCGCCTCTGGCTCTCAGGGCAGACGGAGAAGCCGGGGACCAGCCAAACCACATGCTGTTTGGCATTTTATTTCTGGAGCAGCCATAGGAGCCACTTCCATTCTGGCAAGGAAAAGACTCGGCTTAAAATTTCGTGTTTTATATTCAAGGATTCACGTCTTCCCTTGCTCCCCCTTCCCTCCCTTTCTTTCCTGCTGCTTCCGGCCAGCCTCTCTCTGGTCCTTGAAGATCTCACCATCCGAATCCATTCTTGCCTGGCGGCTTGGACAGCTCTTCCCTGCACATGAGCTATGCTGCAGGCACAACCAGTGTGCACCTGCATGGAGCCTTGGGCCTCCTGTTCGTGTGTACGTGCCTGGCTTTGCTCACAAGCATTGTAACCCGAAAAGTTCACCTTTCTAGAGACATCCTTTCCCAGAGTATCTATATAAATGCACCCGGTCTCATGCGACCGCAAGCTGTCCAAGCCCTCTCACAGCTGTTTCTGAGGACTCCCAGGAGGCACTCACCTCTCCTTGCTATCTGCAGCCTTTGCCTCCTGACCTTGTCCTCAAGCCCTTCTCTGACCACTCTGTCCATTTCGGAACACACCTTCCAGGCTACACCCTTCTTCCCAGGCTGCTGGTGTGGCTCCACAGTTTGTGCACAGAAAGCCCCAAGGGAGACTTTTCGTGCCAACAAAAATGTGATGGCTTCTTCTAGCGTGGAAAACCATGGTACTGCACGCTGTTCCCTGTCCTGTTGCATCCCAAGGGTAGATAGAGCCTGGCTCTTTGGGCCCCAGAGTACCCCAACATACAGCTGGCTTGTGCAAAGTCAGAAGAAAAAAGCTTCAAGTTGGCCATTAGGTGTCCTTTCGTAGACTGAGTCTTCATGTTCGCTGTAGGCGGTGTGTCTCCAGCTGCTCTGGGTTCTCCTCAGGCCAACTACCAAAGACAGTTTCTTCCTTTAGGCCACAATCCTCTTTTCCTGAAATGACCCGAAGAAGCAAAAAACCAGTTAGCAAGGTAATCTCCTGCCGGAAATGCTGCCTTTCTCCCTCTCTTCCTTCTCCCTTGCCCCCTGTCCTCCCTCCCTCCCTCCCTATCTCCTTCCCTCCCTTTCTTTCCTCTCTTCCTCTTCCTCCTTATCTTCATTTTTTCCTCAGATGCTTATCTACCAACTCCTTTGTGTCGGGCATAATTCTACGTTCAAGGAATTCAGTGCTGAACAGTCAATCCTCATGCAACCTACGCACAACAGGAGCACACAGATATATCATTTCAGAGAGCGGTAGTTATTGCAAAGACCAAGCTGGATAGGACTTAGAACAATGACTCTCAACCTTGACTTCACATGAAATATTTGCCGACCGTATGTCTGGCAAAGGCCTAACATCCAGGGTCTACAAGGAACTCAAACATGCCAAAAGGAAAACAAACAAACAAACACCCCCACTAAAAAGTGGGTAAAAATAAAGAAGGACAAACATATGGACTTTGCAGCAACTTGGATGGATTTAGAGTGGATCATACTTGTGATCTATCACAGAAACAAAGAGCAGAGTACCATATGTTCTCACTCATAAACGAACCTTGAACAAGTATCATAATACTATGAGAAAAGGAATTGGCAATAGTGGGAAACTGCCGGGGGGGTGGGGGGGTGGGATTGACAGTTGAGAGAAACTGCCGGGGGAGGGAGGGGCACACCTCATCACAAGTGTACCTGCATAATCAATGTTTGTATACCTAACCCTGAATTGTATCCCACATCTTTATAATAAAAAAATTGACGACTACATTGTCAAAAAAAATAAAAAAATAATAAAAACAAAAAGTGGGAAAAAGACATGAATAGACCCTTCTCAAAAGAACATATACAGGCAACCAACAGACTCATGAAAAGTGCTCAGCCTGACTCATCATCAGAGAAATGCAAATCAAAACCACATTGAGATACCACCTAACCCCTGTTAGAATGGCCATCATTAATTCAACAAACAGCAACAGATGCTGGCGAGAATGCAGAGAAAAAGGAACGCTTTCTACACTGCTGGTGGGAATGAAAATTAGTGCAACTTCTTGGGAAAACAGTGTGGTGAGTTCTAAAAGAACTAGACGTTGACCTTCCCTGTGATCCAGAAATCTCCCTACTGGAAATATACCCAGAGGAACTCAAATCATTCTAAAAGATACCTGCACACACATGTTTATTGCAGCACTATTCATAATGGCAAAAATGTGGAACCAATCATGCTACCCATTGAAACTAGACTGGGTTAAAAAAATGTGGTACCTATACACAATGGAATATTATGTAGCCATAAAGAAGGACAAACATATGAACTTCCCCGCAACTTGGATGGATTTGGAGTTGGTCATACTCAGTGATCTATCGCAGGAACAAAGAACAGAGTGCCACATGTTCTCACTCATAAGCAGACCCTGATCATTTACCATAACACTATAAGAAAGGAATTGGCAGTAGTGGGATACTGCTGGGGTGGGAGGTGGGACACAACATCCATAAGGGTACCTGATCTCAAACCAGGCAAAGTGGGGACAAAAGGGAAGCCCACACTTCACCTGTATGATGACCACTGGTATATCTAATCCTGAATTATACCCCACATCTTTAAAATAAAGAATAATCACCGAAGAGCCAAAAACAAACAAATAAAAACATGTTGTCTAGAACCACCCACAGAGTTTCTGATCTGATTGGCCTCTAGTGATTTTAAAGCTCCCCAGGTGTTTGTGATGTGCACTAGGGCATTATAAACCACCGGGATAGAGAAGACTGTATGTGCTGCTTTATTTATTATTTATTTTTATTTTTTGAGTTGGAGTCTCACTCTGTCACCCAGGCTGGAGCGCAGTGGCACTCTCATGGCCACCCCAGCGTCAACCTGCTGGGCTCTGGCGATCCTTCTGCCTCAGCCTTCCAAGTAGCCGGAATTACAGGTGTGTGTTACCACACCTGGCTCATTTTAAAAAAATTTATGGTAGAGACGCGGTCTCGCCAAGTGGCCCGGGCTGGTCTCGAACTTGCGGGCTCAGGCAATCTTCCTGCCTCAGCCTCCCAAAGTGCTGAAATTGCAGGCTGAGCCACTGAGCCTGGCTTATGCTACTTTACATGGGATAGTTGGGGACAGTGTTCCGAGATGACACCTGGATCAAGTAGGGATGGTACCAAAGGAAGACGTCTGGTGTAGCAATGCTGCTCTGGCTAACGTTTAACCACTGGCCTCTGAAGAATAAGAACCAAAGAAGGTTTGTAGTGGTTGCAGATTTCCGTGATGTAAATACCATCACTATGACTGATTTCCAACCACCTGATGTGAGAGCACTGAACACAGAGCTGGGGAAAATCGTTGGCTCCTGTGAGCCTGTACGGACTGGCTTCAGCACACCACTGGCCACACAGTCCGGGCAGAGAGAACAGGATGTGCAAAGACCCTGCCCCTTCCACAGTTTTGCAGGTAGTTCTGTGATTTACAAGGGTCGACCCCTCACTCTAAGACCAGGGTTGAGCATTTCCTTTATATAATCAAAGCATCCAGGAAGTATTCCCCCCTCCCCCACAAAACTCCACACACAAACAGAGAAGATGAACTGGTCTTCTTACAGGCGGTTTGTGTTTCCTCCTCAGTCTTAGAAATGGCTCTAGGTTTTGAAGTGGCACTCCTTGTTTTTTCTTTTTGGTTCTGCTACACATAGTATCCTGTTTATCTTATCGTTCACTCATCGAAGCAAGGCTCCCCCAGTTCCTACAGACTCCTTACACTTTGAGCAATGATTTTGTGTTAGTTTTTTCCTAGTCTACTCTGTGATGATAAAAAACAATCAACCAACCAACCAACCAACCAACCAAGAAGTTCAACGGAGATGAGAGACTTGCAGCCCTCCACAAAAGGTATCTTCAGGTAAGAAGCAAACAAAACCCCTTATTTTCTGCACCGAACAAAATGACTCTTCTTTTTGGACATCTTCTTGAAATAATATTGAATAAAACAAACAGGATCAACAATAAATGGAGAGTCATGCATGCTGTAAGACATAATCAGAAGCATGGGAAATCACAGTGAGTGGTTCTTCAGTCTTGTAATACCAACAGTTTTTTGCTGTCGGGAAAGTATGCCTTTTTTCCTGAAAGCAAACAGAATGTCAAACAGAAATTGTAATTGGATGATGTGATTTACATACAGATTAATCCATTGTTAGTCTAAGTGAGAATCTTGATTCAGCAAGACACTCACCATCCTTTTGCTTTGCTTTCATAATCCAAATGACTTTGTAACTTTAATTGTATGGCATGTTCTAGAACTATTGTCCATGATTACACCCTGTTTGAAATAATTAGGTGGTAATTAGCACTACAAGTTTCTTTTTAAAAATACTACCATTAGAGAGATTGCTGAATGAATTACCTGGTACTGGGGACTCCATTTTCTTGGCATAGATGCCTTTCTCCACAGAAGTGGCAGTGGTGTTCAAAAGTGTGCTCAGACACTTCACAAAAGAGGACATCCGAGCAGCCAACAGACACATGAAGAAATGTTCAACCTCACTAATCATCAGGGAGATGCAAATCAAAACCACACTGAGATACCACCTAACTCCAGTCTGAATGGCAATTCTCAACAACTCAAAAAATAACAGCTGCTGGAGAGGGTGTGGCGAAAAGGGAACACTTTACATTGTTGGTGAGAGTGTAAACTAGTGCAACCTCTGTGGAAAGCAGTGTGGTGATTCCTAAAA
>NW_007087202.1:71238-73566 GCF_000164805.1 Carlito syrichta | reverse complement strand
GTAATTGTACACCTCACCCTTAACTGTACCCCACAAAACCATAATAAAAAATATTAATTATGAAAAAAAAAAGTGTGCTCAGAGAGAGCCTGTATTGGTTTGAAATCACTGCTGCAACACATTACCACAAAGTTAGTGGCTTAAAACAACACACATTTGTTATCTCACAGTTTCTGTAAGACAGAAGACTGGCAGACTTTGATCTCTGTTTAGAAGGCTAGCCTCAAGGCTGACATCCAGAGAAGCCAACAGCAAGGTGTAAGCATCACATTCCTTTCTGGAGGCTCTAGGAGATAATCCATCTTCTTTCTCTCAAGTTGCTGGCAGAACTCGGTTCCTTCCTGCTGTCGGATTGCGTTCCCTGTTTCCTTGCCGTCTGTCTTCTGAGGGTCATTCGCAGCTCTCCGAGGCTACCTGCCCCCTCCTTCTCCAGAGCCAGCAGTGAGTTGAGTTCCTCTCATGCTCTGAATTGCTCTGGTTTTTCTTCATAGCATCTCTCTGTCTTCAGCAAAAAAGGTTCTTTTATTTTAGGGCTCATGTGATTAGAGTGGGCCCACCTGGATAATACAAACCACTCTTCAAGTTTCTTAACCATAAGCACACCTGCAAAGTCCCTCTCACCATGGAAAGTCACATCTGCACAGGTTCCGGGGTTTAGGGCCCGGGCATCTGGAGATGGGGGGTGCATTATCAGCTCCCACAGAGCCTGCGCCATTTATGTGTCTAAGCATTCTGTGTCTTCTTGGAAATAGTAGCAGGGCAGTGGCGATTTCTGTCTCTCTTGAAGTCCCGACTGACTCAGTTAGAGAAAGACAGAAAGACAACTGAATGCTTTGACGGTTAGACTATATCAAGATGCCACAATAGATTAAAAAAATAGAATTTCCAATGAGTAACTGGTTGATCTTTTTGGGAGCAAGTGTCTCATAAACTGCTGCTGATTTTTAAAATATTGGCTTGTATGATGATGAACATTTATTAAAGCATTTATAATTGTGTGTTGCTTATTTCTGCCCGTTGCACAGAAGTCCATGAAAACAGACTGGCCTGTCTTGTTCACTACTGTGTCCTAAGGCCCAGAAGGGGACCCAGCATGAAGTTGCCCAATAGCTATTTCAGAAATGCATATTTATCTGGCAACTGTTATGCCAGAGAATCTAGCTGTGAGAAAGACAGATCTACCTGATCTTAAACAGACATAAAACAGATAGTTATACAACTAATTAATTATAATGGGGATAAAACTGAAAACCTCAAAAGTAGCAGAAATGTACTTTACCATTATAACTTAAAATATAGAATTGTCCACCAATATTTTGATGTTGCATCAAGACGCTTTCTTTAAGTAGGTTTCAGCTGAATGAACTTCTGCCTGTGTGCATAAAGCACACCACAAGTGAGTCTCCTGTGACTGACTGTTTAGACTTCTCTCAAGTGGTGTGAGGATTCAAGATCAGGGTTTGGCAAACCACGGCCTGAGCCAAGTCTGACACACCATCTGTTTTGGTATGGCCTGGAACTAAGAACGAACGGCTTCTACATTTTTAAATGGTTGAGAAAAAAATTAAAAAAGAATTATATAGGTGATGTGTAACTATCATGTGAAATTTAAATTTCAGTGTCCACACAGACACAGACTGGAACACGGTCATGCTCAGTCACGGGTATGTTGTCGATGGCTACTTTCATGTCTCGGTGGTGCAGCTGAGTTGCTGTGACCACACGGCCCAAGGACACCTGCTATGGCCTGCACAGCCCAAAATAGTTACTGTCTGATCCTTAGGGAACAAGCTTGCTGACTCAAGATGCTTGACTTGCTCAAGACGACTGAGAAGTAAACTGAGGGAGAAATCATATATATCCCTACCCCACTAATTTCCTTGGTAGTGTGTGTATGTGGAGGGGAGTTTTGGGGTATGCCAATAGGCTACTTTCTAGCACTTTGTGTCTTTCTTACATCAGCACTTTTTTGTGACCCTACTTTATCGAATATTTCCAGAACATTTATTTTACTTTTCATGGGAACAGCCCTCCTTATTTAAGTCGCATTTCATCACTTCACACTGGCCACAATTAAATTATATAAGGATGCTAACAGCACAAATTGTGTACTGCTGGAGTCCAGCTCCAGCAGGTCAGGATTTCCTGAAGGAGGGATGGCATCAGCGCAGGAGAGAAAACTTGGACACTCACTCCGCTGCAAGCAGGACAAATGCCGATTTATTGTCTTTTTCAACTCCTTTTATACCCTAGATTTTGGCTTGAGCCGAAAACATGTTTTTCGTTTTCAAGGCAATCATTTTCAATTTAATGGACCAGACAGGCAAA
>NW_007087202.1:43279-71218 GCF_000164805.1 Carlito syrichta | reverse complement strand
CTCTGCAATGACCTGTTCTTCCTTATGAGGGTCTTCTGGTTTTGTTCACTTTTCCCTCTGTTTTACAGTCTGTCTATTCAGCAGTTTGCAGTCTTGGTCCCTTTTGAGCTGCAAGATGGAGGGCTGTTCTCTGGCTATGGTCAGTTTTATCCACATTTGCTCCTGCCTTCAGAAGAGCATCTGCACAATCCAGTCTGTCAGCCAACACACAATACATAAGTGGTGTTCTCCCAAATTGATCTTCTTTGTCTTTAAGAGCAGAGTTTCCTATGATGAGCTTCTGAAGAGCACCCTTATCTCCATTAACAGCAGCAGCATGAACCTGTGATGCTAATGAGGAACCAGTAAAGAACAAGTTCTCTGACTTGTTCATAGTCTTCTCAACAACTGGACTGACCCTCGCCTCCGCCAGGACTGACGTCCCGGGGGCGGCTCCAGGAGGCGCGACCCGGACCGGGCCGCTCCTCCTGCCAGGCCAGGACACTACACCCGGCGGGGTCAGATCCTGCCACGCTGAAGCTTGCGGAGCCCCTCAGAAGGCCGCCCGAGGCTCACATCAGCACTTTTTTGTGACCCTACTTTATCGAATATTTCCAGAACATTTATTTTACTTTTCATGGGAACAGCCCTCCTTATTTAAGTCGCATTTCATCACTTCACACTGGCCACAATTAAATTATATAAGGATGCTAACAGCACAAATTGTGTACTGCTGGAGTCCAGCTCCAGCAGGTCAGGATTTCCTGAAGGAGGGATGGCATCAGCGCAGGAGAGAAAACTTGGACACTCACTCCGCTGCAAGCAGGACAAATGCCGATTTATTGTCTTTTTCAACTCCTTTTATACCCTAGATTTTGGCTTGAGCCGAAAACATGTTTTTCGTTTTCAAGGCAATCAGTTTCAATTTAATGGACCAGACAGGCAATGTATCTTTGTTCCTCCTGTTTTGATCTTAAAAGATTATCATCCTAAACATTAACTATAAATTTTATAAACTTCTAACATTTCTTAATGATTATCATTTCTTAATGTCCATACAAAACTTACTTATTCCTATACCTATTACATTATAAATCACTACCAAGTTCTAAGCACTATAATTATCACATAGATTAACAAGTCACACCTGTGACCTTCACACAGCAATTTGCAACTAGCTGGGGTAAAACAACATTTTCAAGGTTAACTGCAAGTTGACCTGACTTAGCTGCAAGTTGACCTGACTAGTTTTCCACAATGTTACACCTGGTATTTACAATCTGCGTCAATTATCCCCTGTTAGGGAAAATGAGCTTCAATGTTTGTAAAACAAAAGGCCTCTCGGGCTCAAGTCACCTTAGTCACAATCCCTAACCAGAATTACAAGCCTCCTTAACAAAGGGAAGTAAAGGCAAGGATGCTCTAATATTTATGTGATTATTAATTTTTTAAGCATAATACACCACATGTAGGAATTAAGAATTAAGTAAATGTAATTTTTGCATTGGCACTCTTCCTAAAAATACAAACTGTAGCTTCTCAAATTTCTCCACTTATTCACCAATCAGAAGAAATAAAATCTTAAAGTGATTATCTACCTGCACATGATATTTAAAATCTCTATTGATAATTTCCTGGCAAGATCAGTGAGTACCCTGACAAACATTAAATCGAGCACTTTCTAATTCTTTACAATTTTCCCAACTACAATGTTTAATCAAGTGATTACATGGTTTAATACCAGGAGGCCGGAGACGTGGAAACCTAGGGAGGAATTTAAATGAAGGGAAGGTAATTTTTCCATGAATTCCCCTCTTGCCTTTTTACAAGGGGTAGGGAAGGTGTGAGTGGAATTTTGCTTTCCATCCTCAGACTGCACAGAACTATTCGGCTGCACCATTAACAAAAGTAGAAGAAGCAAGGGTCTCAGCTGCCCAGGTTCGCTTTGTGACCCGGGGTCTTCAGCCCCCAGACTTTGTCAGCAGGCAGGCCTCCATAACTGGCTTTCAACAGTGTACCTCAGTTTGGAGATGAACGCAGCAGACTCCTGGTAAGCAAACATCACTAACGGTGGGCAGTAGGGTGTACCGCCCCAGAGAGTAGCCACAGACGTGGAAAGAGGTCATCTGTTCCCACACTTTGTGGAGGGGGAGGCTGCTAACACTGTAAGTCAAGTGAGAGCTTCTGCAGCAAATAAGAAAATTTACTCAGATTAAACATACACATGCATATTGCAGTCAGCATCATACTTTTGTAGATGTTGTGTAAGTATTCCACATGCCAGGTAACCTGCATCCAGAATTTTGAATTTTCAACCTTACTAAAGTGGGGAACTATTTCATGCTACAGCACTTTACACCTCCAATCTTAGCAGACTTTTTTTTTCCAGATTTCTTAGAATTGAGATTTTTGCATTTATATAAACCCTGTCTTCCAACCTAATATCAAAGTGAATCATTTTATTTTACCCCACTCTGCCTAGAGTTCAGTCACTAGTTGTGGTTGCTCTTGGGGATTTCCTGAGAGAATATTGCCCTGTAACTTCTGAATTAAGGAGAGAGCTCACTGTAAAATAGCCTTTAAAACTTTTAAAAGTATACTCAGTCATTTGGTTCTGTGTCCCATTAAGCCAATATTCTTCTTCCTGAATAGTAATTTTAATTTATTAAAATGAGGGCAATCATTACAAAGTGAAACAGAGAATTATAATGCAACATCTTAGGCAGAGACAGTTATTACAAATGGGAGTGATACAGATTTGGTGTCATGTTCCATATTTCAGCATTTCCTTTAGCCCTGAAATGTCACCGTCTCAATGAGCAACCAGGCCCCTTTTTGCCTTATGAGGCCCTGGGATTCTAGAGGCAAAAACATCCGCTATCCATCTTTCCTAATTTGCCTGGGTAGATGCAAGATGAAAACAGCCTAGTGCCAAGGAAGGTTCTTTGCTTTCTTTTTAGTTTCTCTCTCTGGAGCTGAGTTAAAAATGGGATACAGTCATTAAAAGGTTATCTAGTGTAACAAGCTCCCTGTGAAAAGCAGAGCAGAAGGCTCTATTCCTTTGTGAGTTGTTTTATGAAGTAGCTCATGGCTGACAATCAGTGAACTAAATCTGTCGACAAGGAGAGATTTACAAGGACTTGTCTACAGAGACTTAAGTGTTTCTACAGACTTGAACCGAGCTGGGACCAGGGATTAGCAGCCCTGCACATAAACACAGCTCGTGGCTTCAGGAGTCTGTGGCTGGGAGCTTTCAGTAGCCACTCGGTGTAAATATGCCTGTGGAATTGAGTTCTGAAGATCCTCTGCGCTATGCACAGGATTCACACGGCTTCCAGGGTTTATGGATGGGCTGAAACGGTGTCCTCCAGGTACACATCCTAACCAAGGAGCTCGGCTCTCCTGATCTCTTGGAAAGATGCAGGGCTTAACTCTCCCTGTCCCCTGGCTGCCCTCCTGGCCCTATAGAAGGGGCTAAACAAGTTAAGTTTTCACTCCAAACTCCTTTCTGACTCACGACCGTGTGTTGTCCTTGGTGACTGGTATCTCTTGGCAAGTTTCTTAGGTGTTAGGAGTGGTGATGATGTAGCAGTATACCCGTGGGCATTTAATGACACAACCTTGTTTGAATCTGACTCCTATTATTCAAGGGTTGATTTTGTCAGGTTCAAATGAAAGAGGTGATCATCAGAGGTAAATTTATAAATTGCACAGGGACTTAAATGCACAGACTATCTCAGCTTGAAGGTTCATTCAAGATCATCTCGGTCGTCTCGATCACTTTTTCTATGAGAAAATAGAGGCCTACAGAGGGTGAGGGAATTATCCACAGCCGAAGAGGAGATCTCTTTTAACATGGGGACTAGCCCTGAAGGATTCTGATAGACCATTGCATGTGCGGTATCAGGATGTAGTAGCTACAAGCTTGTGCTTTGAAGTCAGGTTTTCTGGGTTCAAATCCTGTCACTAATTTACGAACTGTACAATCCTGGGAATTATGCTTTACTTTTTATGTCTCAGAGTCTTCGATGGAGATGGTAAGGGTGCTACTTCATGGGGCCCTTTTCTTTTTTTTCTAATTACTAAATACCTCCTGTACTGGGAACAGTACTACTTGGAACAATACCTGGGAAGTAGCCAATGTTCATGGCAGCTGGTGCCATCGCTATGACCCTATTACTACTTCTTGACTACTGCTACTATGAACACTGTTACTGCTTGACTGACATCCCCCAAGTCAATGTGATCTGTAATTAAATTAAAAAAAAAAACTAAAGAGAAGAGATATACTCAGTTAATGTTTTCATTCGAGCAATATGGATGATTATGTGTGATTCTGTGTGTGTATGTGTATTATGTGGGTATTTAAATCTACTTTTTGTGTGTATCATCTGTGTAAAACTACTAAATAAGATCTTCTGGTTTGTCCCTGAACTAAATGGAAACTGACTCAACATTTCATCACTCTCAAGTCGCTGATTTGTGTGTGTTGGTAATCTATTCTGAATTTACGTGTGGACTTGGGGGATGCACATTATGTTATAAATTCCCAGAGCATGTCTGGGGGTTACCACTTCCTCGTTTTTCTCAGTAATGAGAGTCATAAATCAGATTGAATTTTTATTCTGTTTGCGTGCTCAAAATAGAGCTCACGTGTAGTAGGTGTGAGACACGAACTTAAAATATACTAGTTACTCTCTGAATATTTCTTGTTGGGGAAAGTGTGAAACTGGTCGAGTAAATCTTCTACCAAAATAGAGAAAAAGCCTGATGGCTTATACCAGTCTCACTGTTCTAATGAGTTTTAACTCAGGGTCTGGCAGAAAGTACTCTTAAAAAACTGTTTACAGTAGCTCTGTAATCGCGTGCGCACACACACACACACACACACACATACACACACACACACACAAACCCCCCAACCTCCCACCCAAACTGAAACAATCTAACGATCATTGAGAAGAAAATGGAAAAATAAGTTGCAATTTACTTACACAACAAAATATTACATAGTGGCAAAAATGAGTGTTTCATAGCAATAGAAATAACGTAAATGAATGTTCAGAACATAGTGGTCAGTAAAACCACAAATGCCAGAAAATAATATATAACACAGTTCTCAAGAGGTTTAAAGACAAAACAAACAATATATTGTTTAGTAATATATATGTATGTGATACCACACTCTCACTATGCACACATATTTGTGAATTCGTGTCTAAGTCATACATAAATAAATTAGAAAATAAAAAAAGACCTTGCATTGCCCAATTACAATATCGCAGTATGATTAATCCAGGTCTATGCACCTGAGGTCCAAAGGAAGAAAACGTAATTTCAGAAAGAATGATCTCACAGAGCCTACTTTGCAGGAACTTCAGCATGCCATGTATATAGAACAAAAACCAGAGTGTGACTGGGGAATAGGAAATGGGTATTTAAAATCCTTAAATATTTTTGGTCTTATGTGATAACATCTGTCCTCTGTAGCCTTTCACTCTGTGATTGCTGGCCAAGATGTTGCTATTTGTATTGGAGTCCATGGGGTAAGGCTTTGCATGAGATAGCCTTTACAGGACTTTGTTTAAAAGAAATGGAATCTGGGCACATTACCATTCCCTCCAGTCTTGCTCAAGTGCAGAGTAGAAAAAAAGATTCACCCTTCAAACATTTGGAAGAAAGCCAGGTGAGCCCTTTCCTTCAGTGCTGGCTTCCATTGCTTGGCTTTTATCTCTGCTGTGTGCTTCCTGGCTCTGTGTGTGGAAGGGATGGGTCCCAGAGCGAGGACAGCCCCAAGCCTGCTCAGCTCACAGCAGCCAGCACGGCATGACACGCTTGAGGCCTGCCCCGAACGTCTGACCTTTGTTGACTCTCATGCAGAAAGGCTGCTGCTGAATAATAATAAAGAGCAAGCTTGCATATCCTACGCTCAGGGCCAAGCCAACGGGAAGGGGCTGGACAGGGCCGCCTTCTCTCCCTCCCCTTCCTCTCCTGAAATGCCACAAAGATGCATGAGTGAGAACAGCTGAGAGTTTCAGCCTTTCCTGACGCTTTGACTTGGAACTTTCCAACTTGCAAAGCTTTCTTCTTCAGTGAGATGTGGAGAAGTCTGCATGAATTTCCTGGGTCCCCCTGCAATACTGGCAGAAAACGACTCTCAAAGGGCACAGGGAACTCAGGCCCGTGCAGCCCCTTCTCAGTAAAGGACAGTAAACCCGGACCCCTAGGAGTGACTGCATAGCCCAAAGTGGCCTGCCATCAGTCTTGCAGTTTCTGGAAGCATGATGTTTCATCTTAACTAGTGCAAGTTGGCTTTCTACTCAGTAATATGCCCAACAGGAAAAAGAAAAGTTTTTTTTCCTGACAAACTGTTAAGCAAAAACAAAGGTTCTGGAAAATATTTATACTATGACTTCTGGTTCCTGGGAGGCACATCGTGATATATTGCTAGGGGTGTTCATATCTCAGAAAAAGAATAGAGTTAGACATTAACGGAAAATAGCAGTATATTCTTTCTCTTTATGCCTGGCTGTTTCAATCACATAAGTTAAAACTTTTAATTAAATTGATTAATTCCACCAAATTGATTAAAGTCTCAGTAGTTATCTCACTAAATCTAACATCAAACCACAAATGAATAACCTGTAGTTAAACGGCTAATTATGACTTTGTCATGTGGACGAGATACAAAAACAGTCTAAATGCTATTACACTATGCAGAAAACTTGTAGCATAATTTTGGTCAAAGCAGCCTTAAGTGAGTTTTTTGGTACTAAGAGAAATATAAATAATAAAAACACATACAAGCATTAAATGATTGGGCAATTACAATAACTGTTTGTGACTAGGATATGTTTGAATTCGTTATCTAAGAGCCGCACTAAAATTAGGGTCTGCCTTTTCCCCTTGTATTTCTTCCTATTTGTTCTCTTTGTCTTTAAGATTATGCTGAAAGGTAGTTAGAATACTTTCTATTTGCACAGGGTTCCTGACTTTGTATAACCAGCAGTCACCTTTCTCGTGAGGCCCAGAATAGAAGATTTCACTGAAATGCCTTTCAGAGACTTAGGAGGCATCTTGAACTTCACGTGGTCAAAAGCAGAGCCTTCTTCCTCTTCTCAGTAAGCGGCACCGCCAACCACCCAGTTCCCGAAGCCTCGAATCAAGTACTTTTTTTGACTGCTGCTTTGTCCCTGTCACCCCCGCCCTACATTCAGACCATCAGAGACTGTCTGAACTTTCTCTGTACAACGCGGGCAGGATCTGTCCATGTCCCTCCATCCTGCCACCCAGAGCTGAGACCCCCTTGTTGCTCTTCTGGGCTGTAGCTTGGCATGCACCTTCGTCTCCTCGTTCTCTTCCATGACCCCAGCAGCCAGAGCAAAGTTTTAAAAGTGTGGATCAGCCTGTGCTTCACGCTGGCTCCAGACACATCCCTGGTGTCCCTGACGTGGGGCATGCTCTTTCCCTGCACCGGCTGTGTACCACCGGTTCTAAGCTTCCGTCTCTCACTCCTCCCCAGTCGTGCCCCTCTGCTTGTTGTGCTCTTGTTGTTATTTCTGCTCTGAGGATTTGCTCTTGCTTTGCCCAGACTGGGTGCTTCTGGATCTTTCCACGGCCAGGCCCCTTCCATCACTGGGGCCTTTGCTCCCATCTCACTTCCTCAGTGAGTCCCTTCCTGACCAATCGACTTGAAGCAGCTCTCTCCCCTTCGTCACTCTTAAAATGCTACCCGGTTTTTGTTTTATTCTCTTCTCGGTAGTCGTAGCCTTCTACAATCATTCTGTACTCACGTATTTGCACACTAAAATGTAAGCTTCATCGTGGGGGAAGCTTCTCTTTGTAATCCATCATTGTGTCTTTAGTGCCTGGCTCAGCTGAATATTCAGTATTTGCAAATACTCAACATGGCCGGGCTCGGTGGCTCAGCCTGTAATCCCAGCACTTTGGGAGACCGAGGCGAGTGGATTGCCTGAGCCTGTGGGTTCGAGACCCGCCTGGGCAACTTGGCTAGACCTTGTCTATACAATAAATCAAAAAATTAACTGGGCATGGTGGTGCATGACTGTAGTTCCGGCTACTCGGAAGGCTGAGGCAGAAGGATCGCCTGTGCCCAGCAGGTCAAGGCTGTGGTGGCCGCGAGCGTGCCACTGCACTCCAGTCAGGGAGATGGAGTGAGACTCCAACTCAAAAAAGAAAAAAAAAAACAAAAAAAACAAATACTGAATATGGACAACCCTCCACTGACCTTCTCTGATTTGTATGACAACCCTCTGTGTATGCACTGTCATTGCTTCTTTCTAGTAGTTGGCATCTTAATTATTGCTGTCTTTAGGGCCTCTTGGCAACTACATAAGGCAGCTGTGTTGAAAGAATGCATGGTCTCATTTTACAGATGGGAAATCTCAGGGTTTAGAGAAGCCAACTTACTTTTACTAATGTTAAAAATCATGTAAAAGTCCCCGTTGGATCCAAATATATGATCTTTTCTAATTAATCAATTAATTTTCTCTAGCTTTATTTATTTATTTATTTATTTTTGAGTTGGAGTCTCACTCAGTAGCCCAGACTGGAGTGCAGTGGCCGCTCCCGGCCACCGCAGCCTCGACCTGATGGGCTCCGACGATCCTTCCCCCTCAGCCCTCCAAGTAGCCGGAATTACAGGCTTGCGCTACCACACCCGGCTGATTTTTTGATTTATTGTAGAGATGAGGTCTCGCTGCCCAGGCGGGTCTCGCGGGCTCAGGCAATCCACTCACCTCAGCCTCCCAAAGGTGCGGGATTACAGGCTGAGCCACCGAGCCCGGCTCTAGCTTTATTAAGGTATAACTGACAAATAAAAATCGTCTATAGTTAAGTTCTACAGTGTGATGTTACAATGTACATGTAGATTGTGAAGTGATTTAGGCTTCTGGCTCCTGGCTTTTTCTATTTCCATGCCAGTTTGTTGCTTCCCCAATGGACAGTTCCTTAGTAAGAAACTCTGGAAGAAAAACATTGGATAGTGTAACTTCTAGGATGGTGCCAATCCTGTCCCACGACAACCGATGGGAAAGAGTAGGTTTAGCGAGGTGTTTAGCTAGTAAATCCGTTTTTTTTTAAAGCGTGTGATCATCGTATTCTCCAGTGAGCTTCTTGACTTCTTGGTTGTCCAGACAGCTCTATAAAGTTGATGCATAAGTTCTTAGCATTTAGTTTTGGCATGGCCACCTTGCAGTGTTGGGAGATTATCATTTGTCATTTGGAGTAACAATGTTGTGCTTATGCATACACCTCGCACTTTGCCGACTTGAAGGGAGTTAGTGCTGTTTGTGGGCAAAAGAAGACAGAGTGTCAAGTGGGAAAAAAATGAACACTTCTGACATGTTCTTCTGTTTGAGTTTAACGGAGGAGCCAAAGCAGCAGAGGTGGTTCAAAACATTTGTGCCACGGATGGGGAGAATGCCATCAGGGCAAGCACGGCAAGAAAATGGCTTTGTCATTTCAAAGAGGGCCACTTCGGCCTGAGTGAAGGTCTACATTCAGGAAGACCATCTGGCTTTGAGGATGACCATTTAAACATTTGAATCCATGATAATCCACACCAACCAACCTGAGAATTGGCAAATGTGATGTATGGTGACCATCCTGTGAATTTGCATTCCATGGGCAAGCGAAACACGCTACGAACGTATGCATCAACCTAATGCTATGGGCTCCATCCATGTCCTAGTGGAAAATGTCAGCACAATAAGGTTGGAATATTGTCTTTGCTTACCACTTTCTTTCCCGGTTCTCTCTACCTAGCCAAATCCCACTTATGCTCCACTCAGGAAATAGCAGGATTTATTTTGGAGGTAATGCTGAATAGTGTTTGTCAAACTTTGACTTAAGAGTTTTCAAGCTCAAACCCAGGCTCTGTTGCTTGCTAGTTTTGTGACCCTGGAAAGGTATGGTATCTAATATGCTAATGTATAGTACCTCCTTCGGAGGGTTGTTAGAATAATTAAGCAATGTTGTGCATAATAAGTTTCTAATCCAGTGGGGAAGACCTATTGAGTATTTAAATCAGTCAGCTATTTTTTCATCTTTGTTCATATAGTCTGAAACACAGAACCCAGTACACAGTAAAAATCTAAACATGCTTATTAATTAAATCCAGGGGCCATGTTATCTTCTGGATTGTTGATAGATTTTAATGGATTTATCCCCATCATCAATTTCCTTTCAGTTAGTCAGGAACTGATACTTAGACTTATTGTTTCCCCCTACCATTTGTCATACATTGCCTTTCCAAACTCAATTTCTACCCTCGAGTTATTTGACAGAATTTTCAAATATATGAGTTCTGAGAACTTAAATTGTTGTTAGCATGAAAATGTGTTTTGTTAGGAGAGCCTCTGCTTTCTGCTAAGATTTTAAATTGCCAAGTTTTCATTTATGGGATTGTGATGATCTACCTCCTAAAAAGCTGGTCTTTTTTTCTCAGGCCAAATTCCCCACCACTAGTCTCTTTTCAGAGCATCCATCTCTTAATCCTAGCATGCTCTGTTGTCTTGTTTCCCTTGTTGATGAAAACATATCATTTTTCAATATTGCCTTTAAGCTGAAAAATTCAAAGGTGCACATAGGATCAGGAGTCAAGAGGATGTGTTTCATATGCTGTCTTCTTTGGGGTTTATTGATGCTGAAGGGGAAGCCCAGCGTGTTTTCTGTTTGCCAAATTAAAAGGGAAGTGACTGGGGAGTCTCTAGAAAGGAATGAAGTTATCATTTCGTTGGCATATGCTGTTCACACAGAGATGTTACATTTTCAAGTTATCAGTTTTAGCATTGTGTTTGAATAAAACGGAGCTATTGAGACGGCCTTAATCTTGTCAGAATAAGTATGACTTTGCTATCTGAGATGTCCATCCAAAAAAAGACAAGACGCCTAGGAAACCTAAATGAATCAATAGTGAGTACCCTCTAGTACCATTTCTTATGTTTTTAAGTCTCCTCCTTTTTATCAGTCAGTGGTTGCTATTATGTGTGGAAACCTTTTTCTTTATATCCACAAGCCATGTGGGAAGATAGCGTCTTCTGTCAATTGGTGGATAGGAGGTTTGCATCAAGCATCAGAAGAATGATACCGGAGAATTAGGTTTTTAAAAATGTTAACAGTGATATCAGGTAAACAAGAAAGCATCCACCCGACCCTCCCAGAACCGCAGCCCAGAATAGCAGATTCATGAATCTATGAGCCTAGGAGAAAACAACGTCATCGGAAGTTCTCTTGACTGGCTTCTGCTTACCACGTAAATGCAGTTCTTTCTCTCTCAAACACGGGTGACTCACTGTGTCTGCCCATGGGTTCTAGGCCATTGATGGCCCTCTTCCTCACCTCTTTTCTCAGATATTGAGTGAGGTGCCTACCTAGACTCAGTTGTGTCAAGTTTCAAAAGTTTCGATGCTATTGCACTTGTACTGTATTCAGTAATTTAAAATAATAGGAACCAATGAGTTATGATTTTTTGGAAAGAGGTTATTGTTTCTTTGAAAAATAAGTTGAACAATTTGAAAATCATTAATACAGATGAATTAAAAAAAGAAAATTGCTTTTGAATTAGATGCAAGCCCACTTTAGAAGATTTTTTTAAAAATTAGAAGGATGTCATGCTTTGATTCCTTTGCCGAGTGTCTTCGGCCTCTTGCTTTACTTTGAAAAAGTCAAAGTTGCAAATCTTACATGATGTGTTATAGTCATGTTTTGTTCTAGAAAGAAGATAGAGTATGCTCATCTGTGTATCTGTGTGTTCAAAGGAACATCTTGACTCTGAATAAAAAGATTGGAGAGTGAATGTACATCTACACACTTTGAGTTAAAACAAAATGTTAAGATGGATGTATATGCATATTTGAAGGTCTACTTCACCCTCCTTCATCAAAAATTGTTGGAGGTAGATCACACAACAGAGGTTTGATCACCAACCTCACGAGACTGAGAGTATAAACATGGCGAAGAGGGAGGTGAGTGTCCAGGATCGAGCAGTTTCCCTTCCCAAAGCCCTCATCTCCTTTTCTCTAAAACGAAAGTGTTGGGCCTGATAAACCTTGCATTCTTTCAAATTCTCATATTTTATATTTCTTCATTTCAAATTGGCAAAAGTAACGACTTTTCCTATCGTGTTACCCGTTAGATGGCTCTGCTGTCCCCCATCTTCCATCAGCTAAACTTTTTTGAACACTGTACTGTCCCTAGAATTTTTATTTGAGTTCATCTTGGTCTTTTTTTAATCACTTGCGAGAACCTTGTCTGGAGGAGAAATCCAGGCTGCGTTCAGTTTGGCTTACGTCCGTTTCAGAGCACCTTCCTCCCATACTTAAGATCTTCAAGAGGTCACCCTTGGTACAGGACGTCCTCCACACTCCTTAGCACGCATCTAAGGTTACACACGAGCCGCCTTCCAGCCTGACCCTGTTTACTTTTGTCACTGAAGTGACTTGATTCCCTCTCGACCAAATGGGGTGTTTCATGCCTGTAAAGCTTTGCCCATACTGCTTTCTCTGTCTAGAATGTTCTTCATCTCTGTTTTTCCTTGTTAACTCCTTTATGTCCTTAAATACTCAATCAGTCACACTTTAGGAAGTCTTGTCTGATTAGCGCCAGCCAACGGAGGCACATCTGTGTCCTCCCTAGAGATCTGAGTTTACCACCAACATGTTAGTATTCCATTGCTCATCTCTTCCACTGACCTGCCATCTTCTGGAAGAAAAAGACTGCATCTTATTTCTGAATGCCCTAGTACCTGCACGTCTTTCAGCATGAGGAACTAGTCTTAAAATGTTTGGTCCAATGCCTGGTGGTAACCATGGATCTTACAGCCAGATCTGAAAGGACATACCTAGTCTGCCTTCGCTTAAAGCCTTCATTTTACACACAAAGAAACTGAGTCCCAGAGAAGTTCATGACTATACCCAACCTCTGTTACTAGCACCAGAAGCTCCAATTTGCCCCACTGTGGCTTGGCCTCAGCCTCCCTCCCTGGAATCCTCAAACTCAAGAACATCAGGTGCAAACGTTCACAGGATCATGTATTTATTGAACAAGAGATACAAATTGGCACCATGCCAGAGGGTATAGGAATGTTTCCACCCCAGCTCGAATTCCAAAAATGCATATAGTCTAAGGCCTAGTCAGTCAGCTCCACTTATCAAGTGAGCATTCTTCTGTCTATGCCTCCCAACAGCCATCGCAAGTGATTATGGAGGGATATTTCTTGACATTTCTCTTCATGGTCTCATCCCATGATCACCTTCTCTTCTTATGGAGGCTCGGATCCTTGGTCTATATAGCCAATTAGCACTTCCATGTCTTCATCTGGATTAAATTCTGCTAATATTGATGACTAAGTAACTTCAATCTTACTTCAAGCTCAGAATTCTCGCTCTAGCCTACTATACCTCGATTCTAAATGGAAGGATGTAAATAAAGTGTTTTAGTGGAAGGGAATGAAGGATGTCATTAAGCATAGAATTTTAATTAATCATTAAAAAGGAATGAATTAATTTAATTAATTTAAGTGGAATTAATCATTAAAAAGGGAGTGCTCAAAAATAATTCGGGGGGCAAAGGGCGATGGGAAAGGCACGTTTAAAAAATTCAGTCCTTAAAGGTTTATGCCACTTAAGCTTGTTATCCATAAAAGTTAGAGATAATTTATTTTCCAAGCTAAGACATTTTGTAGAGTGTAAAAGAGGTCTATCAATAAAAGCACATGCATAAGCCAGGATTTCCCTGGCAACACCAGGACATATGGTTATCCCAGATAAAGCTCACCTCTGTTCATCTGCAGTCTCATTGCTTCAAGGATGTTCACTAGACAGATCAAGCTTAGCAGTTGGGCTGAGGTTCTCAGATGAGCTTCTCATCTGGTTTTCTACCTCTTCCCGTCCCAGTCTGGCCCTGATGCTCCATTTTGACCCAAACTCCACTCGCCTAGCCTCCCATTTGTCTCACTTTCCCATTGGAAAGACTCTGACTTTCTCATTATAGATTTCCACTTGGGTGCTCCGACTTGTTTCTTCAATTTGTTTTGGGGCTTCTGCCCCCAGTGCTTTTCAAACTATTTTTGGTGGCATCCTAGGTTTCAGGGATTCAATAAATGTTTGATCATTATTTCAGTTTTTGAAAATATATTGCCAAATCACAATTATCTTGGCTGACACAAGGTTTGAAAAAGGCTGGTTAGAGATGGCTCTCTGCTGTCTTCAATTAAAGTAGCTCCTCACTGTTTCCTGAGTGGGACTTCCCAGCAGGGCTTTGTGAATACCCATTTCCAATGCCGCCAGCCTGTACCCGGGGCCCTGGGTGTAGGCAGGGAGCCCGGTTCTGGGCCCTGTGGTGCTGGGTTAGCAGGTGAGGATGGTGGCTATGCCCTGGGCCCTGCACTGGAGTAGGTGTGAGGTTGATGGTCTGCCATGCCTTGGGCTTTATTCTCTGCTTTGGGGAGTTAACTCTGCTTTCCCCTGTTTCAGTGCTTTGTTTGTCATTAAATTCCCTTGAAAATCATGATTCCATTGTACCAATGTTCTTTTACCAGTACCAGGCTGTTTTTATTATTGTAGCTTTAAATTGAGTTTGAAGTCTGGAAGTGTGATACCTCCTGCCTTTTTTTTTTTTTTTTTTGCTGAGGATGGTTTTGGTGATTCGTGGCTGTTTATGTTTCCGTATGAATTCCTGTATTGTCATTTCCAGGTCTAAGAAGGATGCTGCTGGCAATTTAGTGGGTATTGTGTTAAATCTGTAGACTACCTTGGGTAGGATGGACATCTTAACAATGTTGATTCTTCCAATCCATGAACATGCAATATTTTTCCATTTGTTTGTGTCATCTTTGATTTCTCTGAGCAGTGTTTTGTAGTTTTCATTGTACAGATCTTTCACATCTCTGGTTAGGAAGATGCCAAGGTATTTGATTTTTTTTTCTGGCTATTGTGAATGAGATTGTGCTTTTTATTTGGGTTTCTGTTTGCTGTTGGTGTATAGAAATGTGACTGTCTTTTGCACATTGATTTTATACTCTAAGACTTTGCCAAAGTCCTTTATCAGTGCAATGAGGTTTTTGACTGATTCTCTTGGGTTTTCAAGGTATAGAATCATGTCATCTGTAAAGAGGGATAACTTAACTTCCTCTTTTCTCATTTGGATTCCCCTGATTTTCTTCTCTTGTCTGATTGCTCTAGCTAGGACTTCCAACACTATGTTGAACAGGAGGGGTGAGAATGGGCAGCCTTGTCTTGTTCTGGTTTTCAGGGGAAATGATTCCAATTTCTGTCTGGTTGGCAGTATGATGGCTGTGGGTTTCTTGTAGATGGCTCTTGCTATTTTGAGGTATGTTCCACCTATGCCTAGATGTTAGAGGGTTTTTATCAAGAAAGGGTTTTTGTCAAGAAGGGATTTTATCAAAAGCTTTTTCTGCGTCTAATGATAAAATCATGTGATTTTTGTTTTTACATCTGTTGATGTATTTAATTTCATTTATGGTCTTATGAATGCTGAACCACCCCTGCATCTCAGGGTTGAAGTCTACTTGGTTGTGGTGGATGATTCTTGAGATGTGTTGTTGAATCCAATTTGCTAGGTCTTGTTGAGAATTTTGGCATCAATGTTCATCAAAGATATTGGCCTGTAGTTCTCTTTCTTTGTTGGATCTTTACCTGCTCAACCAACTCATCTTCGACAAAGTTTCTACCAGCAACTACTGAGAAGAGGAGAACCTATTCAGTAATGGTGCTGGGAAAACTGGCTGACCATGTGCAGAAGATTAAAACAAGACCCCCTTTCTTTCTTTCTTTTTCTTTTTTTTTTTGAGTTGGAGTCTCACTCTGTCGCCCAGACTGGAGTGCAGTGGCCGCTCCCAGCCACCGCAGCCCTTTTCTATCACCATACAAAAAAATCAACTCTAAATGGGTCAAAGACCTAAATGGAAAACTTCAAACTATAAGAACCTTAGAAAATGCAGGAGATATCCTTATGGAAATTGAAACTGACAACCAATCCTGATTACAATCCTAAGCTCCCATGCCATAAGAGATAGGATAGACAAGTGGGACCTCATCAAACTAACAAGCTTCTGCAAAGCCAAAGAAACCATCAAGAGAGTGGGGAGATAGCCCACAGACTGGGAAAAAATATATGCCAACTGTATGTCTGACGAAAGCCTAACATCTGGGATCTACATGGAACTCAAACGTGCCGAAAAGAAAAAAAAACAAAAAACAAACAAAGAAACCCAACCCTATTACAAAAAGGGCAAAAGATATGAATAGACAATTCTCAAAAGAATATGTATGAGCAGCCAACAGATACTTGAAAAAAATGTTCAGCCTCACTAGTCATCAAGAAATGGAAATTAAAGCTGCACTGAGATGCCACCTAATCCCAGTCAGGATGGTCATCACAAATAACTCAAAAAACAATAGACACCAGAGAGGATGTGGCAAAAAGGGAACACTTCTACACTGTTGGTGGGAGTGTAAACTAGTACAGTCTCTGTGGAAAACAGTGTGGTGATTTCTAAAAGATCTAAAAATTGACCTTCCATTTGACCCCACAATCCCCCTACTGGGAATATACCCGGAGTAACTCAAATCACTCTATAAAAAAGATACCTGCACACGTATGTTTATCGCAGCATTGTTCACAGTAGCAAGAACATGGAACCGACCATGCTGCCCATCAAAAGGGGACTGGATTAAAAATATGTGGTATATATACACAATGGAATACTATGCAGCCATAAAGAAGAACAAAATCATGAACTTCACCGCAACCTCGATGGACTATAATACTGAGTGATGTATCACAGAAACAAAGAACTGAGTATCACATGTTCTCACTCATAAGTGGACCTTGAACAATTATCATAATACTGTAAGAGAATGATTGGCAGTAGAGGGAAACTGCCAGGAGGGGAGCGGGGAAGTGGGATTGGCAGTAGCGGGAATCTGCCTGGGGAGGGGGGGGCACACCTCATCCACAAGGGGACCTGCATAATGAACATTTGTATACCTAACCCTGAATTGTGCCCCACATCTTTAAGACAAAAACAAAAAAAGAAAAGAAAAGAGAAAATCATGATTCCAGCTCAGTAACTGACTTATGTTTGCTTCAGCTCCCAGGCTACCATATCTGTGTTTGTGGTCAGCAGCTTATGAAACGACTGCCCAAAATCCTTGTTTCTGGTATTTACAGTCTTGTGATTTCTCTCCCTTTGAGTGTGAGTTGGATCCAGCAACTTACTTCTAACACATAGAATGCTACAGCAAAGGCGATAGATGTTACTTCTGAGATTAAGTCGCAACAGGCCATTACTTCAGTCTTGCCAGCACCCTCTTTTTCTGTCCCTTGCTCTGATGCAGCAGGCTCCTGTGTTGTGAGGCGCCTTGTGAGGCAATCCTCATGTCAAGGAACCATGATAACCCTCGGATCAACAATCCATGAAGAGCTGAGTTCATTGGTCCAGTTCTGAGTCCTGCCAACAGCAATATGAGTGAGCTTGGAATTGAACCTGTCCCCAGCTAAGTCTTGAGATGACTTCAGCCTTGTGAGAAACCCAGGGCCAGAGGGTCCCTCTAAGCTGTTCCCACATTCTTGACCTAAAGAAACCAGGAAATAATAAGTACTGTTGTTTTAAGCCACTAAGTTTTGGGGAAATTTGTTATACAGCAACAGATGATTTATTACTTAATGTGGTGTCTCACCCAGAAGGTCAGTTTCAACTTCGACTTTGCTCCCTTTTATTTTGGCCTGGGGGAAATGGACAAGTCATCAACATCACACAGACTTAAGGGAACCAAGACTATAACTTTGTCTTTTTAATCCTAGGTCCAGGTCTGGTTCTTTATCCTGTTGTTTACATGCAGAACTTTAAAATCTCTATCAAACCCTTGTTCCATTATTTTAACTATTCAAAATTACTACTTGGAAAAGAGAAAATAAAACTTTCCCCTCTTGCAATGTACTGTCTGTCTTCAAGTCAGACAACAACTCAAAATTTCTAATTTCCTTAGTAAAATGCTAGTGATACTATGTTCATTTAAGAACTTAAGCACTTTCTCGCAATCAGCAGCACAAGGTACCTGCAAGGAAGAACTTCAATCTGAATTTGTCAGTTCTCCATTGCTCATGAAAAGTCCTGCTGAGAAAATTGGTATTCCAGTTTCAGAGACGTCAAATCCTTCATTTTTATCAGATTCTTTAGGCTTTATTGTGGCATCAAAGCACACCCTGAGCCAGCCACCTACTGAAATGTATCACTCTAATTCTCTGCAGAAGTGACTTGACAAAACTACAGTTTAAGTTTCTTCCTTAAGTTTGACGCAGAGAATGGTCATAAATAGAACATCTATGAGCTTTTGTAAAATCATTGTCAATGACAAGTTTAGTTTGTTATTGATCACTGTTCTCTCATTATAATAAATTCTTACTTCAAAGCTAGGAAATAGGTATATTTTTCTGGCAAACTGGGTGTATATTCTTTTAATAAACACTAAGAAACATGTAACATATATGTCGATATCTAATATTGGCATAACTTTTTATTTTAAGATTTACACCTTGTAATTGTGTATATTTGTGGGGTACGCTTTTATCTTTTGATACTTATATATGTTATATAATGATCAAATCAGGGTAGATAGTATATTCACCATATTAACTTTTCCATTTTGCCTCGGCTGCCAGGAAACAAAGCCATTCTATGATCAATTATGGTGACTAACTTCAGCCTAAGTTTGCTACTGCACCTTTTTTTAGGGTTTCACATTTTATTCCTTGAAGCTTAATTAATTTGCCTTTGATTTTTTTTTGGCTTGGTTTTATATTGTTTTGGTGCCTCTATTTTTCAAACTATCAAATTTTAGGAAACAGGTGGTGAAATGCTGCCTCTTTAACATTTGAAAAAAGGTTTTTTTTATTAAATTAACGGGGAATATTAATTTCATTTTGTTTTTCACTTGCATAGTAAAAACCCAGTCACAGAGGACTGGAACATTTCCTTTTATCATTTTGTAATGCAATCGGTAGGCATGCTTTATTTGTTTTCATTCACGCTGTTGAATCAAGTCTTGCAACTGAGATTCAGGCATGAAGTTCTAGTTCTGCCTGATGGCACTGGAGCAGGAGGTGAGCCCTGCCAGGTATGGCAGCTGGAGTCCGCCTTCTGAGCGGGGCATGGTGGGGGTGGCCACTTCTGGAGAAAAGCCTGGTGAAGCCGACTTTTCCAATTTTTTTTAAAAGAAAAGTTTATTTAAAAGTAAATTAGAGAAAGAGAAGGAAGAGAGAAAGTTCACCTCCCCAAGGTGGGGGAGGGGGCCAAAGCCAGGAAGTATGGCGACCACCATAGCTCAAAGAGCACATGGCCACACCACAGTCTAGCAAGGAAATGGCTGTTGGTTGCTTGTGGTTGAGTCCTTTTAACCATTCCCCTTGATGGGGGAAGATCATTAAGGTGATTGGGTGGTGGTCCAGCCATTCATGGTTTAGCTTAATAATCTCTAGTAAACGTTTAGGTTCCTTGTCAAGGCCGAAGACCAAAGATCACCCTTTGCCTGGCCGAAGTCATAAAACTGATAATATGACCACTTTTGGTCAAGGAGTTTGTAAATTACAAACGTCTGAGTTTTTGAGTTGCAAATGTTTAACAAATCTGCTGCAGGAACCCCCCACCCGGGACTTTTTCAATTTTGAGTTCTCCTAAGTGGGGTCTGAATGACATTTTCGGCAGGGAGCTCCATTCTGTGGTGGGCTTTGTTCCTGTCTGGGAACTCCTCAGTCTGTTTCTCTGGTCCTCTCTGGAATTTTGTGAGCTGCCTGGTATCCTTTAACAAATGCTTCCTATCCACTTAGAACTGTCACAACAGATTTTATTGCATGCAGCTAGAAACGTGACCAACACAGGCTTCCAAACACACATGCCTTCAGGGATTAGTCCCTGAGAAAAGACTGATGTGGGTCAGTACAAGCATCAGGAAACAATGAATAATGTGGGTCACTACACAAGTCAGGGGCCAGGGAGACTCAGGGGCATTCTAGGAATCCCTCCTGCTGGCATTCCATCTTGACTTCCCCAAACATTGTCTCCATCAAAACTAACTTGGTTGCATCTGCTCTCTAATAGGGCTACTCGTTTGAGATCTTTGACACTTAGATTTATTTAGTGAAGCTGAGTTGTTTTTAAAAAAAGGATTGGCTGAATTTAGAGAATTTCTTGCTTGCCTTTTTTGCAGTTTGCATTTTCCACTGTACACGTGGCCCTCTTAGCAACATTCCCTGTGGCTCTGCATACCCTGGAGTTCCCAAGAGATTCACTTGTGCTGACTTGCTGCCAATCATGGTCCCAGGTGATGAGAAAAGAGTACTCCCGGATGCCACTGGCCAGTGCAGCAATACTCTTTTCCAGCAGAATTCTCATCCCCGAATCACAGAGAATGGTCTCCCAGGAAAATCCTGTGTTTTAAGTGTCTCTTAATATCCCAAACAGTCTTGTAAAGACTTTTCAAAGCAGCTAGAACACCGGAAACCTAGCAAACACTTCCAGCCCCAGGATCCAGCAGAAATGGGGATTCTATTACAAGGGACATGCCTGGAAATTGCACGGGAAACAGGGGTCATGAGGACCTCTGTTGGCCCGTTTCCAGAGTGGCATGTGTCTGGGATAATGTTCCGGGAAAACTCATTCTTTCCCCCAAGATCTGCTTCATTCTTTCCCCCAAGAGCTGGTTCGCTTTTGTCCTTTAAAGAGTGAGATTCAGTAGCTAATTCTCCGTGTTTTATCCAGAGTCTCATCATGCTCTAAGCCAACGCTTTATTTGTAGTTTGGAAATTGTATTTGGATCGCATTCTGTTTTGTGATTCATATATGCGTTGCCTCATTCCTTCTCGTTGGAACGCCACAGCTACGAGCCTCATTACCTCTAATAGACCTTTTAGCTTTCTCAGGGTTATGTGGTTTCAAGAATTACAAACGCATCCATGTCACTCTCATTTAAACACAATGTTGTTATTACTGCATCTATTTTGTAAACGACCCTTCTGCTTCCTTTTCTCTTTACTGGGTGTATGAGAGGTGGAAGATAGCATTTCAATCCACATTGGAGCTAAAAAGTCTGGATAATTGCACTTGACAAACATTGAAACCTCAGCCCCCACATCCTGGCAACACTTTCCTTCCTGACACCAACAATAATGGAAATGTCAGCGTGCTAAAGAAGGGTTTCTACCACGATGCTTGAACAGGATCCGAATAGTCATCGTGAGGCACAAGCCAGTCAGAGTTCTTAGTATGGCTTTACCCTTCAGTTGAAGTCAGGCCTCCATGTTTTTCAGGGTCACAAAGATGTATTTGTTCCAGACACAAATACTGGGATCTTGGAGAAAAGGTGAAAACAAACGGTGGACAAGTGGGAAAATAGAATGAAATCGTAATGGCTGTGTGTATGAGAAACCCACGTGTTGCATTCTTAAAGCTCCCATGGACGCAAGGGAGAGATGGCCGTTTGGAGAGTCCTTTTTTGAACAGGGAAAGCGTTACGTGGGAGTTATGGAACTGGGAGACAGCTCAACCCCTTTGATTTACAGGCGAGGCAATGTGGTTTGGAAAAAGGCAGTGGCTTGCCTAAGTAGGGTGTGGGGTTGGGGAAGGGGGAAGTGGATGAAGCCACTGACTCTTCTCGGAACAGAGCTTCTCCGATCTTCTTGGAAGGGAGTGGCAAATAGGGAACAGTAAGCGCCCTTGGTGGGAAACAAGAGTCACCAGTGGCAGAAACAGGGCAGGATAATATTTTCGGAAAGAGACCTCGATTCTTCTCTTCCTTCCTTGCTTCTGTCTCTCCCCCTTCCTTCATTCCGTCCCTTCTTTTTTCCCTTTTGTATTTATCTTCCGAACTCTTTTTCCATGAAATCTAGGCTGTGGTTTTGAATTGGAAGTAATTTTCGTCCTTCAGCGCACAGTCAGAAATATCTGGAGATGACTTCGGCTGTCAAAGCTGGGGAGATGACTGCTGGCATCTGGTGGGGAGTGACCAGGGATGCCGCCAAATGTCCTGCGAATAGAAGACTCTTGCCGCTGCCCTTAGCAAAGGATTTTTCCAGTCAGTAGTGCCAAGTTTGAGAAACCCTTTCTAGGCTGATTTTTACTTGCAAAAAGAAGAGAACAGAGAATATGTGGGAAGAAACAGGAGATTTGAGAAGTGGTTGAGGGGACTTGTCAGTTCTAGGCAAGGACAGCAGGGAACTACCTTAGTGCTGAGAGTAGAGACCTGGAGAAAGAGTAAGAGGTAGGGGCTGGTATGACCTAGTCAACCTTCTGCCTCCAGTGGGTCGTACCTTGGGAGGAATAGAAATGCAACCAGATAGCAAACCGATCACATGAGTTTGGAGTATGACAAAATACCAGAACAGGAGGTATATTTTTTGAAGCTCTTGGCCTTTGGCCTGGTTGAAGAGACTGTCCTTCTCAGAGAAGCTCCAGGTTCAGCTGGTATTTTAACCAATATGGCCCCAAACCTAAGTTGCAGAAGTGACTGAGGAAGATGTTCACGCAAAGAGGCCTAAAGTAGTGCCCTGGTTCCCTGTAGTCCATACTGCTGACCTGTCGGAGGTCAAGAAACTACTCTGTTCCACAGAGGGTGACTGTATATGTTGGCGGAAGAGTTCCTCAGAGCTGTCTCAGGCAAGACATGAGGAGAGTCTGAAGTGGAGAGCTGAGGGCAGACTGCCACCTCTGAGCTTCCATACCTCAGATGCCAGAAGCCCTTGAGGGCAGACCAGGCAACCTTGATCACCTGAGTACCAGGCCAGGAGTAACATCAGTCCACACATTTCTGCAGCAGCTACGATGAGCCGTTGGAGGTCATTACAAGGTGACTACCACGAGCTCCCTCTTCTGTTCCAGCCCACCCCATGATGTCACATAAACATCACCATCTATCTGTCGTCTGGACAAGAACAAGAGTGCCAGCGGGGGATGGAACCAAGAGAGGTCAGTCACTGGAAAGAAATTACATTTTAAACTAGAAGAGACCAGAAGCCTGTCGTTAGCAAGAATTTGTCACTGCTAGCAAGAATGGTGAGAGGTATAAAGGTACCCCCATTTACATTCAGCCTTGTGACATGCTTACTCTGTTGCCCTGTGACCTCTGTGTCGAGTATGGGTTTCCTTTTCAGCCCTCTTTCTTGTTTCTATCCATCGTCTCTCCAGCCACGTTCTCTCTAAGACAATGCATTTCACTTTTGAACCAACACTAGTTACCAGGCTGGCCTCGCTCCTGCCTTTGGTCTGTTTCTTTTTCTCCTGTCTCTGTGGATATCCTTACTGCCAAAGGAGTTGTCTGTGCATTAAGATCACTCTGTTTTAACTGAATAGTGAAATTCATCTATGGTTTGTACATCCATGGGACCCATGTCCCCTCTGATGGAGTGCCAGTCACTGCATCGCTGTTCCTGCTACATTCTGGAATACACCAGGACCCCAGGAATAATGTATGACACTCCTAAATGAGAAATTGAAGCCAACTTGATCAAGGACTTATTTGAAAAGCTGTGGGTAAAGTCAAGGAAAATGAACAAGAGATGGAGATGGATTTTGGAGCCAGCAACAGTGGTCTGAAGAGGCAAGAGAAGGTGTTATTGGAATCCAGAGGCATTGTTTTGGTAAAGAAAAGGAGTTAATATGTGGGGTACCGTTCAGGGTCAGGTATACAAATGTTCATTATGCAGCTACCTTTGTTGATGAGGTGTGGCCCCCTCCTCCAGCAGATTCCCACTACTGCCAATCCTGCCTCTTCCACCCCCTGCTAGTTTCCCGCGACTGCCAATCCTTTTCTTATCATATTATGATAATTGTTCAAAGTCCACTTATGAGTGAGAACATGTGGTACTGAGTTCTTTGTTTCTGTGATAGATCACTCAGTATTATAGACTCTAAGTCCATCCAAGTTGCTGTGACGTTCATAATTTTGTCTTTCTTTATGGCTGCATACTATTCCATTGTGTACATGCTGTGTACATGTTGTGTACATTTTTCATCCAGTCGTCTTTCCATGGGCAGCATGGTTGGTTCCATGTTTTTGCTATTGTGAACAATGCTGCAATAAGCATACGTGTGCAGTTATCTTTTTCACAGAGTGATTTGAGTTCCTCTGAGTATATTCTCAGTAGGGGGATTGTGGGACTGTAAGGAAGGTCGATTTTTATATCTTTTAGTAATCGCCAGTTTTCCACAAAGTTTGTATTAGCTTAACACTCCCGCAAACAGTGTAGAAGTGTTCCCTTTTCCCTGCATCCTCTCTAGCTTCTATTGTTTTTGAATTATTGATGATGGCCATAGTCTTGATCTTGTTCTACCCTCTGATCTCTTGCTGGTCAACTGATCTGGAAACCAGAAGACAAGAGAGCTTGGTAGGGGTCAGTCTCCTGAGACACAGAGCGGGTGGAGAAGCCGGGGAGGGCATCTGTAAGGATCAATGGGAAATAGCTAACACAACTATGTGTCTAGAAGTCATTTGAATCTGATAACTTGGAATCTGAGCTCTGTCAGACGTTACAACTTGAATAGTACTTACCTTTTTTGCAAATTCGTTTTCTGAATTATGGTCATACTAACAGTGCCTTCCTCATTTCGTGGCTCTGAGGATTATGGGTAATCATAAATGACGAATGCTCCAGGTGCAATACCAGGTACATGATAAGTGTTTAACGCAAGGCCATGTTTAATTTTCCTGGCCATTTTGTCTTCAGCAGAACAAGTAGCTGTGACTTCAGGAGGTTGCAGAGTCATTTGCTCTTCATGTGCAGGGGCGTGTCTTGCTAGGGACCACTCTGAGGGCGAACAGGAGTATTGAACAAGCCACCCCATAGTACCACTGATTTCACACTTATTTTATTTTATTTAGATCAAGTTTGCTTCCAACTTCTTTGGAGGGTGATTTTGAGAAATTTTCTTCCAGGAAGAAAAAAAAAAAGTCACAATGACTGCAAAACATTTATTCTCCAGTGCAAATTAGGTGACTTATTTTGTGATCTCATAGCTGCTTTAGTGTTCCATGATTGGATTAAGTGACAGAAAAATTACCAGGCCCTCCACTTAATTCAGAAACAACAAGTGGCCCACATGCTTGTTTGATGTAGGTGATGCTGTGGTGTGGCACCCATCATCCTGTCCCCTTCTGAGATGGAGACACTAATTTCTCCAGCTGTTAGAAATTTTGGTTGTTGGTAGCTTTCAATAATTTCCTCTTTTGGAATCATCTTAGCTGAAGAGTCACCTTCAGCTTCAAATGTAGCTCCATTAACAAAATCTACCTTAAGAAATAGCAGTGCCAATACCCAATGACTGGTCAATAGACTTTATAAAGACTTGACTGTCTTGCCTCAATTTGAGAAAACTTTAAGGGATCATCCCAGCTCCCAAGCCCTCTCTGAGACCATCTGAAGCCTTTGTTGTGACTATATTGTGGTTTACTTTTTCTCCCTGTATAGTCTTGCTTTCTTTACTTCCTCTGAGGTATTGATCCGTGTCATATGCTTTAAAAAAATTTCCTGCATACAAATCTGTCTTATAGTCTATTTCTTGAGAAGCCTCACCTGCAACTTTGGAAATAAGAGTTTGTTTTTTAGATAAATTTTCCCACTGACTTTTGTATAATCAGGAATGCTCAATAAGTGTTTGTTGAGTTGAACAATAGCAGCACTTGAAAATTTAACTCAGTGGGACCCTGGGATTAAGGTGACATGATTTTCACAAAGGTCACCATTTTAATAACAGGACTGATTTGGATGACTAGATTGGCTACAGACGGTCCCCTTACCTCCCTCACGGTTCCACATGTGTTTTACCAAAGCCACAATCTTCACCAGAGAAGACCCCTTCTTCAGATAGAGAAGAGATATGCTTTTATTTCATAGTGATTGGATTTCCATAGAAGAATCACCGTTCTAAAGACCAGTTTGACTCACAATTGTTATTATAGAATTACATATTCCAATTAACTAACCCATAGGCAGAAAAGCTCCATTTTGTACCTTTCAGAGTGAATCTTTGAGCCTGTGCCAGATTTTATAGTGCAAATGTATGCTTGGAGCTCTTTAGGCAGAAACGTCCAACAGAATGATGCCCAAGCCAGTAGAGCTGTCGCCTCATGGCCTGATGTGGCTCGTTAAGGCTCTTATTATTTTTTAACACTGCTATAGGAAAGTTGTGTTTGGCATATACTATTACAGTTGTGAGAAAAAATAACCCCATTAGCGAAATCTGCCTTAAGAAATAGCAATAGTGTGATAGTTTGTAGATGATTGAGGTATTGGGTTGACTTTGCCCAGTCAAGGGACACACTTATTTTGCCAGCTGATTGCAGCAGGTGTACCAGGAAGGGCATTGCCCACAGTGCATGCTTTGAAGTGCAAGCCGTGTGCTCTCTTTGTAATGGTGCTAACTTGATTGCACTCCTAGCGTTTATAAAAATCTGCCAGGTTTTCAGGGCAGATTGTGTTCATGCATAAGCGACCCAACAACGTTTTATTCATATTGCTGAGTTAGTTGCTGTCTAATATTTTCAACATGGCCCCTGTGCCCAAATTCAAACTTCTGCATTATAATCAAGTTATATCCTCCGGTTTTAAATTTGAGATCAATAGCTATAACGAAGTTGGGAGACAGTGTAGTGTTTACTGTGACAGTTTTGTTTACAGTGGTATTTGCTTGAGGGTCCAGACCTCAAAAAAGAATGATTCTATGCCCCTCTGCCAGAATGGATTCTCACGGGTTTGGCCTTAGAGTGAAATGAATGGAAATATTGAAAGCACCAGTTAATCTGTAAAACATTAAGAATAGTGTTAAAAGCCAGATGTAGATAACATCACCCAGTGAGTGATGGGTAAGCTCTGCATTTTAGGCTGAAGCACGATGTCTCCTGTGGAGGAGGATATATATGGCCACAATTCTAGGTTAAGTCAGCCCTAATAAAAAGGAGGGGTCAGTGTAATATCCCCAATGCACTTACAGCTTTCTCCCCCTTTTTTTGAGTCGAAGTCTCACTCTGTCGCCCAGGCTGGAGTGCAGTGGCATGGTCATGACCACTGCAACCTCGACCTGCTGGGCTCAGGCAATCCTTCTGCCTCAACCTTCCAACTAACTGGAACTACAGACACGCACCACCATGCCCAGCTAAATTTTTGACTTATTGTAGAGATGAGGTCTTACCAAGTTGCCCAGGCTGGTCTCAAACCCGTGTGCTCAGGCAATCCTCTCACCTCGACCTCCCAAAGAGCTGGGATTATAGGCATGAGCCATCACGCCCGGACTTCTCCCTTTTCAAATGTTGCTTTAAGTTGGCATGTTACCTCTTTTAAATTCTTGATAAAACAAACACACAGAGATAGACAAATGTTCAAATTATAGAGTGTATTTATAAATAGTTGTTTAAAATAGGTAAGTTTGGATCTAACTGGGATCATATTCAAGAAAATATTTGCAAAAGAGGCTTGTAAAGATTGACGAACACAACCAACTTCCAAGTGTCCAGGACCCAAGTAAACTTGAATTGTCCCTATAGCTTTCAGAGGGAGAGCTGCTTTGATACCCTTGGAGAATTTGAGAAGTCAATTCAGATCTATACACTGTGACTAATATGGCCTGTTAGACCAGGGCACAGATGGATATTTCAGTAAGTCATAAAGACACATTCTCATTTAGAGTGAAAAGACTCACAGGAGAACTGTATAGTGGTTTGAAAAGTTAAATGTTCATCCAGAGACATAACATGGTACAATCAACATAAAAAGGTGAAGAAATGCATCACAGGCACACCTAAAATGAAATGTAAATATTCAGTTATAAAATCCTGAAGAGCCGGGCTCGGTGGCTCAGCCTGCAATCCCGCACCTTTGGGAGGCTGAGGTGAGTGGATTGCCTGAGCCCGTGGGTTCGGGACCCACCTGGGC